>NC_084967.1:12021437-12278993 GCF_949316205.1 Platichthys flesus
TCTCCTCTTTTGTTTGCCTTCTCTCGGGAAATGTGCTCTTGCTCTTTCTCTCGTCGATCTCCAGCTCTCTCTCGGTTTCTCTTTCCGAAGGAGAGGTAAGCCGCTTGGGACGGCCCGAGAGTCTGCACTGATGTAAACCTTTTAAGGAAGCTTTTATTTATTTATATATATATATATATATATATACTTTATATATATATTCACTGTGTGCGTGTGTGTTAAGACATCGATATGGTCGGATTTCGGGGCTGAAAAACGAGTTGTGTTTCAGTGTTTGTGTGGAACATCACTGCAGTTATAGATTTAGAGGATTTAGTTCAAGGTTATTTTGTATTACAGAAACATTTTGAGTTTCTTTTTTTGATTTACCGTGATCAAAGTGCGTCTGGTATTACTGCCATGAGATGAGCTGAATAAATATAAAGTACTTTCTCACCTAAATTAATCTCAAGGATTGTGTTTCAGAGTGGAAAGTGGCCTTTTCTTCTATCTAGATGTCAAACTTAGTTGCTTGGTTTTAAACATATATCAATAGAAGGTTAATTTAGCCCCAGGATCTATTTTCAACCCACTTAAAAGGTTGTTCTTACCTTTTCTAAAGCCGCGATATGATTTGAATTTGACCTTGACTCTAAAAAGCATTTATCCCCAAAACAAAACAAAATAAATCACACCAGACATGGAAATTAAATAATGGCCACAAAACCCAAAAGTGTATTTTTCCAGCCACGCGACCCAAACAGCCTCTCCACTGTAATGTGAATACGTTTGATTCCTCCAAGGTCAGCTGTGTTTGTATTTACCGTGTCCGGCCTTCAGGGGCAGACTCTAATGCAGCATATTATGTTATTTGAGTAAGCGGGGCGAGCGTGTTCACCGCTTTTCTCCCTCCACTGCTGAGGAAATGGTCTGTGAAAACTAATCCATCAATTATTGCGAGATTTGATTCCCTCTCTCTCTCTCTCTCTCTCTCTCTCTCTCTCTCTCTCTCTCTCTCTCTCTCTCTCTCTCTCTCTCTCTCAGTCCCGTGCTTCAAAGTGCCTCACTTCTGTGTGCACGTTTTTTTTGTTTTCATTTCTTCCTGCCTCAAGCTCGAGTTGAATCAGCCGGCGAGCTATTGACACAGTAAAGCCGAATTCAACGGGCGGGAGGAGCGCATCGACAAACACATTAGACACGAGGCGTTGAAACAGAACACAATGAACCGGTGGTGTGCAGATTACACTCGCCCCTAAACACGCCCAGTGTGCGGAGGAGCTTATAAGGGCTTGTAGTTTCTTTTTTTTATAGGTGGTATTAGCGTGCTTAGGCCACGGAGGGAACTCCGTCATCGTTGTGGAAGATCAGAAGGCAGGTCATGCGAGTTCAGTTTAATCTCCAGGGCCACACTGATCAAACACTGTTCACGGAGGGGTGTGTGTGTGTGTGTGTGTGTGTGTGTGTGTGTGAAAGTGGATGGTTTTAACCCTTGTTCATTTTCGGTTTCAACTGCGTGGAGAAGAATTCCTGCTGATGTCTTGCGGGGGGAAATGTTTGCGTAATCCTGAACATGGAGATGAGGGATTGTCGTCATAATGAGCGTGTGGGTTTGTGGGAGAGGAAGCAAAGCAGAGATTAATTAGGATATCATAGCTGCGAGTGTTCTCCCTCTGTGTGGAGCACACACAGACTCGCGATATGTGACATGATAGTTGACTTTTTTTAAAGTTCATGCTGGGTGTGCCCCCTCGAGCTCTTTTCAAAAACAAGGATCCTCTCATGAGCGAATAAAGTGAAATAAAAATGCTCGCAAGCTGTTTTCTCAGTGCAGCGATTTAAAAGATGGAGTTCATTTTCTTTCCATCCCTCTGCTCTCCTGTGAAGTGCTTTTCCCTAAATAGGGGGGGTAGAGATGACTAAAATATCGTGGACACGAGCCCGTGGGGATGTCAGTCCTGTGTGTTAGTGTGTGTGCATGTGTTTGTGTGACTAACTCTGCCGCACACGCTGCTTCTTCACCAGTATAACCAATTGATTGAATTCCAATGAGCTCTGCTGTTTTTCCTGCCTCCGTGCTGTTGTTGAGAAAAAAAGATGACTCAGCACTTTTGGAGTGGCTGAGGTCTTTATTCATACAAATAGGAGACGGCACACAAAGTGATTATACACACGATTGTGATGCTTCAGCTTTTATATAGTGAACTAATCTAAATTATAATAACCACAGAATGTATATTACTATCCAGAAATGACGCCAATATTGCACAGATACAAAATCTTTGGCTGATTGCGTCATTTGTAATCCGAGTTTGCACAGCAGCGATCTCATCTCATTAGTGAGTCATCACCAGAGGGTTGGTGGTTTGATCCCCGGCTCCCTCGTGCCTCTGGTGTGCGAGTGATGTGTGACAGAGAAAGTGCTGCGCATAGATGCAAACAATAAATAGGGTTTGATAAATATGGACAAATACAGAGCTTTCCCATTGAATGATAATAAGTAAAGAAGAAAGTCTGTTTTTGTTGTTGTCGGAGGTTGAACTGAATCGTCCCACTCGTTTTCCCATTAACATCCATCACCTATTTGACACGTTTGCTGTAAATTCCCAGCAAGTAAACATAATTAGATCAGTAACAACCAACGACTTTCAACCTGATTGTTTTTTAGTTTTTTTTGGTACAAACGTACACACCCTTAATCTGTGTGAACAAAAGGCTGTGCTGTCCCAGTGCTCCCACTAATCCACGTCCCCCTCAGAGACCGGCAGAGTTCTCGACCTATTCAAAACGGCCACAGCAGTGTCATGTACGTTGTGGCGCGCACAATTAGAGGAACCATTAACAATGGGAACTAATTTGCCGTCACACCCTCCCTGCGCTGTCTGCCATTGTTGCCGGCAGACACGTCCCCAACTCCCCCTTCAAAATAAAAGAGACGAAACAATCTTAGCTTGTCACGCGTGAGACATTTGGGGGCTCGAGAAAAATCCCTGTGCAGCATGTGAACTATTGCGCTTCACAGCAGAGAGCAGATGTGTAGGAAAGAACAGACCGAAGTGTTCTCGAGGAGTCGTGCTCCTTCAGGATGTTTTTTTAGATGTACTTGTTCAGTCTGTCCTCTCACAGGGGACAGAAAGAAAGACTGGACAGCCGGGAGATTGACTACAGAGCGGAAAGGTCCGGTTGCTGCTCGGAATACGTTCCCCTCCGTCCATTTCCCTGTCCCTTGTCCAGGGGTAGGGCGTAGGAAAAAGCCGCAGCTCTCTTTTACCGGGTACATCTTCTGACAGCAAGAGTAATCGAGCAAATCTCTCTATTGCACAACACAGCGTGCCTGCAGGACCCCGGAAAAGGGGGATGGGAGGTCGTGTATATGAGCAACGGAGGAAAAAAAAAAAATGGTGGATAAGGAAAGAAAGGAGAAGGGATGAGTCGTCCGGGGGAAGGGAGGATTTTGAAGGACGAGATAGATGAAGCAGGGTCCAAGCGGAGGAGAGGACATGGTGATGGAGACATGGTGATGGAGAGTGCTAAAGGCACTCAAGGCTCTTGTGCATTCATTTTTAAACATCCTTCCTCTCTTCTCGCTCCATTTCAGCATCACCTTCACCTGTGACTGTATATATCTACAGTAACTAGCAACCAGTAAAATGGGAATATGCATTATTAGTGGACCTGCCACAGCTGCACCATCACTGTCTTGTAAATTGCTCTGTATATTTCTCTTCTGCCAATATGAGGCTTTCCTAATTTGCTATTGGATTTTTCAGTTTTACTTTTAATTCTTTGCAAAGTGCCTCTAATTCTTGGATGGTAACTGGAAAGAGAAAGACAGGAAGGTTTGAAGAAAAGGCTCAAAGGGAGCTCCTCTTTCTTAAACGCAACTTTATCGAATAACAATCTCCCGCGGAGCCCGTCAGCAATTGACAGACGACAACTTCCAATATTTTGTGGGTATAGACAGAGGATATGTGTTTTGTTTGCAGAACGTCACATTTAGTCCGACAGAAGTTTTTGCAGCGACAATTTTGTTGGAGTTGAAGGTTCATGCAAGACTACCAGCGACCAGTTAAAGAAAATAGCTGCCACATGTCTCTTTTCTCTCCACACAGACTGTTTACCTGCGTGAAAAATTTAAAACCGAAAGGCAAACTACTGGACCGGTATCTGCAAAGGAGTCGTTGGGCTAACCTACATTTAAAAACCTTTGTATACCTGCTGATTTCGGTGGAAAAGAGGAATCTGGTTTCAAACTCCAGCCCCAGTCTCTTCTTCTCCTGTCTCTGTCCGTGGTGCTGAAACACAGGAAATCAGTCACCGTTTTGAACAGAGACAAACAAATCACAAAGCGATGAATATTAAACAAGGCCGTTCACTTCATCTGCATCTTAAATAACACTCTCCTCATCTGAACACAACCCACTGTTCCCATTCTTCACTTCACAGCCATCAAACGTGCCTCACATTGACATGATCTCTAGTTAAAGGTGACCTGTAGAATTAAGTTATATTGACTAAACCTTCTGGCATCTCTTTGTTCTGAGATGGATTAATCAAACTCTCTCAACTGCCAATACTTGTGGTAAATATTTCATCTCCGTCTGACGGACGCCTGTTCTCACGCAGGTGCTCGCTCCTGTGATTCGATTATAGGCATAATTGGTGCCTGAAAAATTTGCATAACAACAATATGGGCTCCGTCTCGTTTGTGGGCAGGATTCAGTCACAATAATGGAAAACGTGCTTTTACCGCTGGTATCTGAACATCTCTACCAACAACAATGTGAAAGGGGTCCTAGTGTGTTTGGTCCTCCAGTCTAATAAGGCGACAGATGGAGCTGTGAACAAACAACATTTTTGTGTTGAGTTTTTGGAGAGGGGGGGGGGGGGGGGGGGGGTTTCAACAGTTTCAGAATGTGGATTCATCCAAAGCTCGACAGACCTGTCCCGATTGTGCTAATCTAGGTCTGGACAAAGATGGTTAAGGGATCTGGTCAATTCCAAGGGGCACTGGCCTAGAAATGGAAACATAAACAGACCCTTCTGGTCCTTTTATTTATTATCATTCATCTAATCATTCTGTTTTCTTTCACTCACAGTAACCAAACAGTGCTGCATCAGTTCTGCTGCCCAGCCCCCGAGGCCCCGGAGGGGGAGACATCGACCGCCTGTGTCCCCAGGTAAGATTCACGGCATCCTTGTCACACCTGCACAAATATTTCTATTATTATTTTCACTTTGAACAATTTTACTTTCTGTAAATTATGACTGCAGCCACGTATCATGCATCCTGTTTAGTACAGTGCTGCAGTAGCTACTCCAGGCAACACAACTCCCCCAGCAGTGTTAAGTTGAAGTGGTTGTAAAAGCTTCAGGGTCAATTTGAATTATTCCCCCTCCATGATATTGATATTAGACTCATGTAATCTGAAGAAAGTGACCTCAGTGAGGGAAGGGTTGTCACTCCACAGTTTTGCCACATCTGCTCGGGTTCTGCTTCTCGTTGAGGCAGTGAAATCACGACTCCTGCTGCAAATTTGCCATTTCTGCACCGCGTTTGTCAGAGGATTCCAGAATCAGTCACATCGAGATCCCTTTTCCTCCTGGTTGAGTCCTTGGCCAAGCTTTGAGCAAGTGGAAAAATATTACACCGAGTTTAGGAAACAAAGCTGGATGATGATGCCGTTATCTCTTAGTGTCAGATCGGCAGACGACAGTGACAGAGCAGATGCTGCCAAGCTCGAAATCCACCACTTCAAATACTTGTGTATGAACAACAAACAGCTTCCTCTACTTTACGATAAAAACTGTTCAAGCCGGACACTTGAAAAGCTCCGGAGTTAGTTTGATGTGGTAATTTTTTTAGCCACATTCCGGAGAAAAATGGAAAATAGTTCAGCTAATAAATAGCTGCTGAAATAACTTTACTTTTATACCTTCCATCTTGCCAGGCAGCCATAAAAGGGAGAAAAATACTTATATTTAGTTTTGAATGGATAAATGAACAATAAGAAATAACAATAACTGATATGGTTTTGTATTGGCCCCTTTCAAGCTGAACTGACAGTTTCACTAAGAGTTACGGCGTTCATCGGGCCAAGGCGCGTCAATAGCAATTAAGCCATCCGCCCCAAAATTACTTGTTTGTTGGGGGGGGGGGGGGGGGGGGGGGCTGCGTCGTCCTGAGCTCGGCAGAAAATAGCAGATAAGCAAAGGTTGTATTGATGGCAAATTATAGCCCCCGCAGTGCAGAACGTGAAGGGGGGGGGGGGGGGACAACAAACCTCTCCGACAATCAGACTCTAAACAGCTCAGAGGCTTAAATCATGGAGAGATTGAGCAAGAGCGGAAAGGGAACATTAATCATCGGCTCTGTTTGCCACTTTGAAGATCTTTATATAGTTTTCAAACATATTGTCAAACGAGGAAGCGACGACTCCAAAACCCGACCGACTTTAACAGCATCATTTTTTCATGTTCAGGTTCATAATTCAAATTCGTGTTATCACTTAAAAAGCTTTACATGCTCTTATATGTTCCTCAGGCTTGTCGGTCGCTGTAGCTCCTCTTTTCAGCCTCTGTCGGATAAACCTGGGTTTAGCACCCGTCTCTTTAAGACTCCCGATAATGCCGAGACTGTTCTGATTGGTCAACAGCTTCCAGTCCGTTTAGGAAATGGTGGCAAACAAACCAGCTAACAAACTAATAGACTGGTGAGAAAACACAAACTCCTTGGCCGAGGTAAAAATATCTATAACATGCAAGAGGGAAAAAAAACGATTAAAGGAATAGTCTAAATAATTATATAATATGAATGATAATGAGAAAACTTGTCTCCTTTAAATACAAGTGCAGAGCCACATTGGTTAAAACTGATGGAGTGACTTTCATAGGGTTTAAGCTGGAGCATAAATTTGATTAGTTTGAACTTTGCTTGTTCAACGACTATTAACTAAAGCTAGAACCACAGTGCACCTTCCTCCTCCCTTACATCTGGAACCCCCTCCCCCCCACCCTTCCCTGTCCCTGAAGCAAACCACTTCAACACAGGATGCTCTGGGGCCGAGGCAGAAAGCAGCTTGTGGTTTTGTCCCTTTTCTTTTGTCCTCGTTGGCGTCTCCTCTCGTCTCGAGAGCCCGCATTCTGTTGTCGTTGATTTTTTCTGTACCTCCGCATCGTTGTCAGTGACTCGTTGAGCATTCTACCCACGTGGCATCGGCACATCGCATCACCCCACGGCGACATGACTCCACACGGGCACACGAGCCATTGCATCCATCGCTCATGTTCATGTTCACTTCATTCAGGCTTGTCTCTCCACTGTGGTCACGTTAAGTTTGAAAGAGTCATGTATGAGTATTGCCATGTAACCAGAGTGTAATTCTGCAATGTAAAAAAACTGCCATAATGCATTGATGTGTGTACTGTAGGATCTTTCCCATGCTGGAAACTAGTGAGCCTCCTTGTTGACACATGTAATGCATCTGTGTTCATGTGAAAAAAGAAAAAAAAAAAGTTCTTATCATGTTGCATGCTTTGGCTTGTGAGTGATCAGAACACAGCTCCCTGTCTTTCTCCGTGTGTGAGGCTGTAAATGTGTGTGTGTGTGTGTGTGTGTGTGTGTGTGTGTGTGTGTGTGTGTGTGACTGGTGTGTCACCACAGTACACACAGCGTACAGTAGATCATTTGCATATACTCCACGAAAACACACAAAACTGTGCACAGGCAGGGAAATCCTTAATCATAGAAATGAGTGAGTCAAATCACCTTTTACCACGCCTGATGAATCCTCTGATGTTTTTAGTTGTTTTTCTCTCTCTCTTCATAAACAGGCAAAACATATAGTCTTTAAAATATTAATTATAAGAGGAGTTAAACTGTGATGCAGGAATATAAGAAATATGCAAGTATTAAAGTAGGATGACAGTGCAACACAAAAAAAAAGGTAGATATGGGAAACTGGAGATGACCGCCCCATCATTCCACGTGTTATGTAGGCCGCATGACAGTGTGGCAGCGTGTGTGGGGGGGGGGCAAATCTGGGCCAATATGATTTATTATTTATGGCCAACACCAATGCAGAGGGGTCAAGCATGTCCAGGACTGGCGGGCATATTTTGAGAAATCCTGAACGCAAGAATAGTCTCCTCGCTACTTGTCAAAATGTCCCAAATCGATGTTATCCATCCGCACCTTCGTCCCATCATTTATGTAGCAGCGGGCCAACAACTAGTTATTAAGACAGCGGATGTCATTTGAGTGAGCATAAAGTCGGAAGTGGTGAAGTGCAAAGAGAAGTTAGGATTTCACTGTCACATATAATGAGGACCCTGCGGAGGTTTGAAAACTCACCCTGACAGCCCTTGGTCACCGCTGCCGGGCTTTAAGGAGGCGCCTGAGGTTTGAGAGGGACGACAGGGGTAGGGGGGTTGGGAAGGGGGGTGGTATCCAGGGGTCCCGATGTCAGATCTATAATCACTCATGGAAACGGTGAGCTTCATGGCCGCAGCCTTTCAATTAGTAGTTTGAGCCATCTTCCGCTGCAGCGTGCAACAAATAAAAATGCACCGGGTAGTTTTGTTGTCGGTTTAACGGTTCCACAGAGGACGTCAGTTATACATTTCTGCTGTGCAACAAAACACACACACACAAACACACACACACACACACACACACACACACACAAAGAAAACATTGTTAGTAGAGTATTCAAGAAGGGAGAACAGTATAAAGACTGACACAGGATGTAAAGTAAAATCCTTCCAGTCTTTAGGGGGAACACGATGTTTAAGCTCCAAGATTCACACACACACGTACACACACACACACACACACACATGCACACACACACACACACACACACAGTTATAGAGCTTTTATCTCTCCACTGTTGCATGCAGTTCAGACTTAACAAAGTTAAACAAAACTGGGGAGGTACATAAAATGAGGATTAGGGCTAATTAATGCTCAGCAGAAGATAGGATGCTGTAATGCCCAATAGCAATGCCAACGTCAACTTCTTCTTACACCTGCACCGCCATTTAAGAACGTAGTAATGTACCCATGTTGCCTCTCCGTGGCATTTACAGACAAGGGAGGAGAAACGGAGGCAATTTCAAAACTTTCAAAAAAGTAACAGATTTAACTCCACGCGTTTGTTGGGAGACACCTCAGCTTCAATGTCATCTCATGAAACTACTCTAACAGCTCATCTTAGGGAAAAAAGACAGCAGCCTGCTAAATGTACAGGAGTGTCATTCCAAGTGAGTCGTGATGTTGCGGAATGAGAAGCTTTACATCTAAACATAGAGCTGCAGCGAACAACAACCAACAACTGGGTTCCGTATAAATAGGAGCTCATTCCTGAAGTGGCATCAGAGACAGAGCAGCACAGTGTCTTTAATCAAAACTTCCCCATCTCAAGCAAGTGCCGGTGAGTCCTCACACTTTGCTGTGTAAAATTTCACTTTGTCAAACTTTTTTTTAGCACAATAAGCTGTTTCTCCATGAAGAAGCGACACGGTTTATAACAAAACAGTCCGTCCCCATCCCCCCCCCCCCCCCCCCCCCCCCTCAAGGCTGAGTCATTCCTGGACACTAAACGATGGGACGCCTCGCATGTTTGGACACGGAGTTCAATATGAGCCCTTGGCAGGTGACGGCATACGTTTGTCGGCACGATGCTGGGGCCCGTCGGCGGTTCAGCTGCCAAGCCGACAGCTCGCAGCGTGCGCGGCAACGCCAGCATCCTGCCCACGATTCTGAAACCCCCCCTTTCCACGAGCGAGCTCCTGCTGTGCCCTCGACAAACGACTGGCGCCTTAATGAGGTATGCTATGCTAATTTGCACACGCAAGAATGATTTACAGTTGTCAGAGATGTAATCAGTTGTCGCGATCATGAGCTCCTTCTTTTTTTTTCCGTCCATCAGAATAAGTTTTATTCTAACCATATTGATCAAAAGGCGGTGAAGCGCCTGCCGGTTCTCTGGGTCACGTTTGTTGACATTGTGTTCATCCTACCTGGTTTATCTGCAATGGCGATTTTACAATCATTAAATTAAACAGAAATTGCTTTATTGCATTTCACATTGAATTTGTAGAAGTTAAATTCCTTAGGTTTGATTTGTGTTGATGTTAATGCAAAACTTTAAATTACCATTTGCATGTTAAATTGGCCTCGTCTAATCAGGGCCCATTAAGGACGATGTGCACTTTTGAACTTGGGAGTGTAATTAAAGTTTACAACCTTGTTTTCTTTATGTTAGGCTATCAAGACAGCTAAAGTGAAGGAGATGAGGGATTACACTGTGCACCTCACCTGGTGAAGCATACGACTTCGGAGTAATATTTAAAAAAAGAAGAACCCAACACATTTGGGTCGTTGCCAGATCAAATTGAGGATTTAGGCTGGTGTCATCGCTGTTATCTGAACGTCCTTGATCGTAAACACAAATGAAGTGTTGATAAATGTGGAGGCGGGAGGAGCTGTGGTGTTTCTGCCGAGGATTAACTCAGAACCGGTCATGGCACAAGTCGACAGCTGTGTCGTTTCGCCAAGACGCGCTCTTCACTAATTAATCACTGGAATGATGATTTAAAAAAAAAAAAAAACAGCAGTAATTAGTGGAGTCGCGCTATCTGTGGAATGGAACGGGGACGTGGGACGAATGAGGACGCGGTCGGAGACGCTTTGCAGTCGCAGAGGAAGACGAATGGAGGAGTGAGGCGGAGGAGGAGCCGATTGGATGATTGATCAGTTTTGTCGAAGGACGTTCAGGGACATGTTGAAAGAGTAGAGCTTTTTTTGGCGTCCTCACCCACACACACACACACACACTGTGGAGGTCCGAACTCATTTTAAGTGCAAGGCCACCTCTGCTTTTGTCCTCACACCCGACATTAGTCTCACCTGCGCCGCCACAAATTAAATTTCACACATGTGGGATCCTCAGTCGCCAATTTTCTCTCACCTCCTCACCCGGTGATTGAATACCTGTCCTCATCTCCCTCTCTCTCTCTCTCTCTCTCTCTCTCTTTCTCTCCTCCCTCCCTCTGTGATTGTCCGATGATGCTGCCTCAGCTGGAGAAAGTGACCTTGTTGGCTTGCTGTTCTGTTGTCATTGGAACAGAGGACACACTGGCAAAATACGCCCCGCCATCCAGATACGCCGTGTCAGGAGTATGTCTGAGTGCACATACTCAGACATACTCTCCTCATTCAACAAACATGTCTGTATGTGGCTCGGATATCTCGAGAACGGTTCATGTAATCGGCTTCACACGTGGCAGGTGTACTCTTAGTGTGAACGTGAAGGTCAGTGTCAGATTTGGAGCGTTTTGGACCCATGTTACGTTGAATAGCGATAATAAAGGAATAAGCAAGCAACCAGCAGCCCTGAACATGTCTTCTTTTTCACTATTTCACAATATCGGACTGACGCAGATGTTCCCATGTGTCTTGGTTGCTGATCTCTGACATGGCAATTTGTCTTCAAAGTAAAAGCACAAAGTTAGTCATATAGCTGCAGGACTTTACATCAAGCTTTTATTTTGAAAAGTTGTGAACTTGAGTCTGAAGATCAATGCTTGATAAACCTCCAGAAGGTTTAGAACGGACTAGCTGTAATAATCAGATCTTCTTACACTCATGCTTTATTATCACGTCTGTTGTCATATTCCAACAGTCTCGCATCTTGGCCAATCAGAGAAGAGCCCGGGGCCGTTGCCCTCAGGTGTACGTTTAGTTGTTGGTTTGCGTTCTTTTGAAAAACATCCCCTGGGATTTCAGTAGCCCATGTTCTGTGTTCATTCATGTACGACCTTGATGTGACACAGTGTGATAAACGTACAGAGAGCCACAGAGCTCTCCACTGTATATGTTGCTCTGCAGCATTCCTGCAGTTCCCCCCCCCCCCCCTCTCTCGTGGTGCGTCAAACGCTCACATCTGAGAGTTTCTCCTCCTCCTCCTCCTCTCTCCCCGTTCTGCAGCTTATCTCAGCATTGTGAAGCGAGCGGAGGGTTTTATTACAGAGGAGATTTAATAAAAGCACAACTTTTTGATGACTTTGCCGCAGCATCTCTTCTGTGTACTGCATCTGTTGTGTGGACACGCTTTCAAATGAGTGTGTTTGTGTGTGTGTGTGTGTCTTGAGCGGCTATACAAATGTCAGGGCCTGGTCCTGAGATGTTCTTTGACACATGCAAACCGCTGTAAACGGCAAAATAAGAGCTGTTGATAGTAATGTCCAAGATTCATGTTTTTAAAAAAGGGCCATTCCCAAGATCTTATATGGCAGAGTCGGATTACGAGTCGTGTAGAAACTGTTGTATAGTGACGCTGGAGGATCTTTAACGAGGAAGTAACCTATAATTTGTGTTTTACTTGGTTGCATCTGTATTAACAATAAATGTTGCGTATACAACTTTATAACGATCACATTTAACTGCAGAACCAGCACATTTACCATCAATATAGTACAGTTAGCTGATACTACTTCTGTATATTGTATATAAATCGATCATCCCTAAAGTCTTCAGTCAGTTTGTCTACTGTGTCAGTTTGTCTTTTTCCCTCTATTTGAGATTTTACATTACATTTCACTTCCCGTAGCTGACACCTTTATCCAAAGTGACTAAGTGCATTCAACCATGAGGGTACAAACCCAGGACCACAAGATTTCTATTTGTGATTAGCGACCCCTCATATATGATTTTTATTTTATCATTGATTCTTGATTTTCTGCAAATGCAGTCGGTGAAATTAAATGTGTGAAAGGTTAAACACATGCCGTTCTCCTCAGTGCGTCTGGGACTTTTTATAATTTTCCTGTCCTTCACTCCACTATGTTAAACAATGGATTCGGTCATTTCTAGGAACCAACTCACTTTTGTCTCTGGAGACCCAGCTACTTTTACAACACCCACTGAAATATGCTGCAGGCTTATTATGCAGTAATAACCACTCTGTGCTGGCCGAGCTCCCGCAAGAAGTACAGCGCTAAATGCACAGTTTTCTTTAATGTTTTCCGTTTTTCTGAGAAATAAAAAAACGAGGCGATCATAACAGACCGGAGCTCTACACTGATTATACTCTTTGTTCTCAGCCTGAATACAGATCTCCTGATTTGCTAATGACTCAGATGAATCCTGTACTCTGGCTACGAGCAGCTCGCAGGGTTTTGCATGATAAAGATATTGAGTACAGCGGTGGAGCTTAATGATTTACAGTGCCGCCATCCTTTCGCTCCCTTCCTTAATGGCCTCCCATCTTATTAATCTCCATCATCTCAGGGGGTCCCAGAATACCCACAGTCCTGTTCTGCAGGCTGGTCAATTGCTCACTTCTGCTCAGTCTGACTGCGCCACGATAAAATGTCCCCCGTGTGGAGGTGAGTGTTTGTGTATGCGAGAGAGCGAGCGAGCAGCCAAGACAGAAGAAAAGCACATAATGTCCAGGGATGTGTGTTTGTGTAAAATCTGCCTGCAGCTTCAGAGACCGACAAAGTGAGTCCCCTCTGGACAGAAGGGGGTGCTAATGAGGACTAGTGGCAGTTGGGGACGTGTGTCTCTTCGCGTGCTGGCTTCACATTTTGTCCTGACCTTTTTACTTTGGCAGTCGACCATTATTTCCAGCGTCTATCTCCGTCCACTCAGACATTTATTTTTGCTCCTACTATTAAAATATTAAAAAAGTCAGTGACCCTTAAACGGATAGTTCACGCAAAAACAAAAATTCACTCTTTATCTACTCGCCACTGTGCAGATGGAGGATCGGGTGAAGTGCGTGAGTCCACAAAACACTTTGGGAGTTTCAGGGGTAAACAGCTAGGCAGCCAAGTCCAATATAATGGAAGTAAATGGGACCCCTTCTTCAAACATCCAGAGGAGGAGATCAGAGAACACTCTGGTGAACTATCCCTTTAACTTCCACACAAGCAATTCTTTGATTAGTTATTTGACAACATAATGAGGGACATCTGAGACTAGATTCTTATCCTGGATGTTCTGGCTTCATTTCTGGATAGTAGAAGGAAGTGGATACATGTCATCCATCTTTATTTTCAATCCACAGTTTCTTCAGTCGGGTTAAGAAACATTATATATTTGTTAATTCGTGGCGGGAGCTGGATTTAGTTGCATCATGACAGAGTTTAGCTGTTTGCAGTAGCTAAACCAGGCCTGCCTCTCCTTCAAACCTTCACCTCACTGATTAAATATGTGGCTTTCGCTGTGCGGTGCTTTTGTTTTCCTTCGGGTTTAATAAACCCCTTATATTGTGTTTCATGAGTGATGTTATTTCAGGACAAGTAATGACCGCCACCGTAAAATTGAAAAACATAACCTCCTTGGCGGAGGCAATAAAACCCTGAGGTTTCACACTTAAAAGGATAGAGGGTTCATAACAGCGTTCCAGCTGGTGCATCAAATCTTTGACGATTAAACCTCGTAGCTCCACTCAAACACAACCATGGCTGTGTACTGCCAGAGCTCAGCTTGGTGCCGTATAGTACATGTGGGTTTGCTGCCGGTGCCAGATCCTCCTCCTGCATTTATCTTAAGTCACGCAACGGGCAACGGGAAAGTGAGGAAGCCGGAGATTCAAGGAGACGGGTATTAAAAGAGAGAAAAGGGGGAATGTGTCGCGTTTATCTCGCACACCTGCCTCACCTCCCGGCCGTGCTCACGCTCAGCCCGGTAGCGATCAAACGGGTACACGTTGTTCCCTACTGTTCCCTGTGAAGGGACATCAGGTGTCCCCGGCGTGGGTGGCACTGTCAGGCTCGGCGTACATCACCGGGCGGAGTCCTTGCTCCGACAGCTCGCCGACAGCCTCGCGGCGGTAGATCAACCCAAAAAAATGAGTGGAGAGGAGGAGGCGGTGGTGGAGAAGGTGGAAGAGGAGGATGAGGAGGACATGAAAAAGTGCTGACAAGGCGACCAGCACCGCTGTCGCCTCGCTCGCGGTAATGAGCTGCGAGGGGAGTGAGGGGGGGAGGAGGATGAAGGGAAGACGGCAGGAGCGTGGTCGAGGTTTAGATTACATGAAGAAGAAAGATGGAGGGAGCGGCGAGGTTTGAGGATGTTTCCACCCGGCCAAAGTGATTTCATCTAAGTGTCATATATATTTATATTTTACTCACATCTGTTGCATAGACTGTATATAAAGATGGACGATGTGATGGCCCCTTAGAAGTGAAGCCACATTGTCTCTGTGGCCCCCTGGTGGCTGGCTGCATGTCCCCAGCCGTGCCTCCTCCATGTAGGCAGATGGGACATGGACACAAACTAAATGTCAAAATAAACGTTAAATGCATTTTTCAGTCTAAGAGCTCGTTCTTTAGTTGAGGTATTAGTTTGTTTTATGATGTTATAAAAATGAAACAGCATGACTGACAGCTAAGACTGACTTGTTATTGACTGCTCCAAATTATTTTTTGGGGCAAAATGGCCTCATTCACATCAAGGATATTTTGGTCTCATTTATATACTGGGAGGAAGTGAAGCCTTGTCGTCCATCTTTATTAACAGCCCATAATTCAAATCTACTAAAAATGGCTTTTGTTTTTTGTCATTACACAAAAATAAATGACCCCACCAGAATCCACTGAATGCTGATGAAGGGCAATGTTTCCTTTTTACTGTGTCATGCTTTTGTTCTCAGTGTGAGGCTGTTACCATGACTTCAGCAGTGTGAGTGTGTGTATGTGTGTGAGTGTGTGTGTATATGTGTGTGTGTGTATGTGTGTGTTCCTCATGCTGAGTCATCCCTGCACTGTGTGTGTCAGGCTGTGTCACTGCTTGTCCTCTCGAGCTTTGTTTTGAAGAGGTGATGGGTGGTCACTTTGTGTTACTTGTTAAAGCCGACCAGCGGTGCCAGGCCAACACACACATTTTCCACTTTTCCACTGAGCAGAACCCGCTTTCTGTTTGGAGTCTGCATGTTGTGTGTGTGTGCGTGGGTTTTTTCCGGGTACTCCAGTTTCCGCCCACAGCCAAAATACACGCAGGTTGAAAGAAGGTTAATTGGAGACTCTAACGATCCGTCCACACTAATACGGAAAGCTTGCTAAACAAACTTTTTTACACTGTATCCGGACATCTGGTCGGCACGTAAACAAGAGCCGCAAAATGACGATTTATTTACAAACACAGCTTTCTGGTTTCTCTGTGTGTGGTTAGTGCTGCAGGTCTGTTCTCTTCTTCTATTTGAAGTATCGTTGAGTGAGACTTGATCGCCACCTACATGCTTTTTTAGGGTACTTGCTGTGGAGATATAGGGTCAGGGTTAGGGTTGTAAAAAACAAGTTGCTTTTACAGATCTTTTTATTATTCAAAAAGTGTCTGCAGTAGCAGTGTCGGAGCCCTGACGAGGTCCAAACTGACCATTGGTGTGAATGTGAGTGTGAATGGTTGTCTGTCTGTGTGTTGGCGCTGTGATACAATGATGACCTTTGCAGGGTGACCCCTCACCCAATGTCCGCTGGGATTGTCGGAGGCCACAGGCGACCCTCAAAAGAATAAACGCTACTGATAATAGATGAATGGACAAATGAGAAAAGAGGGAAGAAAGAAAAAGAAGCTGAGGAAAAGCGTCAGTGACTCATCAGTTCTCATTCAAAGTTAATGTCGCTTCCACTCTCAGAACATTTTAACACAAAGGACAATTTTGTTATTGCTCCCTTGTTGCCGACCCGGTGTCCTTCTCCCTCTTGATTGCAATCCTCCAGCTCATTTGGCGGCCGTAAAAAAACGCACCATTAGTTTCCTGCTACGGCAGCCCGCTAAGCCCACGTTGAGATAAACCTGCTTTGACAGTGCCAAGTGTTTTTAGCTCACATCACCTCCAAAGAGCACCAATGTCACAGAGAGAGAGAGAGAGAAAAAGAGGGGAAACACGAAGGTCCACACAGTCACGGACGAGCTCTCACTCAGGGAGAAAAAACCTTTCACATTTCGCTGAGATCTAATTGAATTTCCCCTTTGCTCTTATCGGCCGGGGATGCTTGGGATAGCATCTCACCAGTGAACACAACACCGGACACCGCCTCGCTTTAACTTTCTTTATTTTTTGCAGGAGAGTGAACACAGCGAACAGGTTTTTTTCTTTATACCCTTCACTTGAAAGCGATTTCACAGATGACGGGGTGACTGAAGTATATATAGGTGTGTGTATTGGTGTGTGTGTGTGTGTGTAGTCGTGTGTGTTTCTGAGCGCGGTGACAGATAGCGGAGGACGTGCCAAAGAGTGAACAGTGTGGCTGGTGGCAGGGCCGTGCCTCTCCTGCCGCGGCTCAGTAGTGACAGTAAACATCCTCCTCTCTGTAGCACCGAGTGCTGGTGACAAATAAACCCTGTAGCGAGGGGAATAAATAACGTCACGCTGTACGTCTGTGCACATAATCTGCAGACTGTCTCCTCAGGAGAAATCGACTGCGCTAGTTGTTTGTTCCAACAGTTTAAAATGACCCGAGTTCCCATTCATTTATTGCAAAGATGGGTGCGATCGTCTCGTAGGACAGTGAAACAAAAGATTTAGGAAGCTGAAGGCGTGGTGGGAATATGATAAGGTTGATTAGATCACTACTAGACAGGGATTTGCATCATGTCTTTTATCAGCATTGACGATGATGCATATTTTCTATGATGATTGCTCACTGCAAAACACATTGCATTGCTTCTGGCTTCTAATAACTCCTATTTCACCAGCTCTTGATGTGACTGGGGATTTTGAAAATCATTCTGAAAAAAATTGAGGTAGATACATTGAATATGAGAGCTAGCATCTGGTTAGCTTAGCTCAGCACAAAGGATGGAAAGATAAGATAATCCTGTAAAATTGAGAAAAACATGCAATATAAACAGAGGGTTGCACATGAGGCCCTTGAATTGCACAGACAGATATGAGTTTTGAAACAGTGGGAGACATCTAGCCTGATGGAAAATCAAGCAAAAAACATGTGGTTCATGCAGAGTTTATTTGCAGGATCATTTCTGGCAACGTCACAGCGACAACAGGTTTCTGCACGTTGGTCTTGAAAGGATTAAATTCCCTGGATGTAGTGTGACATATTATTCCTTGAGCTCTCGAGGTGAGGGAAAAGCAGATTAACCTTCACTTGCCTGCGCCTTCAAAATGTATTATCGTACACAGACATTAGAGTAGAGAGAAATCCTCTCAATTAGCTGTCTCCAATAATTCTAATTTCCTCAAACCGTGTGTTGCACAGTTCAACCAGGACACAGACACATGTCAACGTTTCACCTTGTAGAACAACAATACACCCTGAAGTTGAACTTATGTTCTCGGGGACAAATCTTTGTGAGCTTGATGCAGACTGTGCTAAAGCTCAAAAATCCCCGGACAAAACCTGGGATACACAACATTCGTGCTCATTTGGTGAATCACGCGCACATACGTATTTATCATGGGAGGCTCGGTCGGTGGGAAGGAGGTAAATCATTGAGAGCAGATAGAGGTGCAGCAGAAAAGGTAAAGGTAAAAAAAAAAAAAAAAAAAAAAAAGAGGATCAATCGTTGTTCTTGCAGAAAGTCTAGATACACATATAATTTATATACCATAGACTGAGAAACCTTTTAGGAGTTTTATTCCAATTTGTGTAAAAATGATCATACCAAGATTTATTTTTAATTGTCGCTGTAATGGCTGAGGCAACAATAGTGAAACTTCATTGCCCATAATGTGTGTTACATGTGTAGTTTATCAAAGTATGTGCATGTTGGTCTTTAGCCCCCACTGTGTTTGACTGTGTTAATTATCCGGCTACGCTTTGCTGAATCGGTGTATTAGTGTGTGTGTGTGTGTTTACAGGCACAAAAGCCCACTTGTCACTGTGATACCCTGAAGGGCTTAAGATGTGTTTTATAAGATGCCACGTCTTGTCCCTTTATCTCCTCTTCAAACATGGATCAAACAGATCAGCCTGTATGTACAGGATAGCTCTCACCCTGACATATACATACACACTTGCTTCACTGACAGAAAGGGTGTGTGTGTGTGAGAGTGAGTGAGTGATCATCAGCAGGCTTTTAAGGTTGTTGAAGGTGAATTGCAGTGTAGGAAAGTGGATTGATGTTTTCAATAGCCTCCGTATTGTAAGGCAAAACAATGTATCTGTATATTTCCTACACAAGGAGCTTTCAAGAGTTCATGCCAGGGACAGAATCGTGACAGAGACACTTCGGCCCTCGAGCCTCAAAAAAAGAAAACTCTTAAATGATGCTTTAATTCAAATAATATTACTGTGAGCTCAAGCAGACAAATATGGCCGACACAAACGGCCTGTCAGAACAAACTCGCTGATTCCAAGTGAAGTGTCATTACATTTGAAAGTGTAATATCTGTGCACGCTCGCCCACGTGACCTGAATCAGCTCCCAGGAGATTCCAGATCACCGTGGGTGCTGTGGGTGACTCGTCCTCTCCCAGTTAATGAGTGTATGAGTAACATGGACGGCTTCGGTGGAAAGCACAGAAGCTGACTGTGGTGCATGTAACAACACACACACACACACAAATAATTTGTAGGTTGTATTAAATTAGAGTTCGAAAAATGAAACGCACAACTCTCTTATATCAGGCTTCCTCTTGCTCCATCTCATATAGGACGATTAATGATTCCCTTAACTTGTCGTGAGCGGTCCCAGACTTACACACTCACAGCAGTGGCTGTCTCCACTCTTTTGTTTCACTTAAGTGTTCCTGTTCTGATCCTCTTGAGCGTGCAGCCGACAGAGCCGTCAGAGTGGAGCCGACATCCTGCACTTTGATCATAGCCGCGGCGCTGTGAATTACGACAAATCAAATATTACACTTTGCTGAATCATCCGACACTGACTCTAATAATATATTACCCCCTTTAACCTCCGCAGATTAACACGGTGGTGACGGGGACCACAAGTTTTTCTGTCTCTGCTGAATCGGTTTGACAAAAGAGGGGCCTTATGATGCACCTTCTGCAATGTCAACTTTTATTATCACATTCTGCCTATAACTTTCTTTTTGCTATTGGAAATTGTCTTTCTGATCTGGAAGAAAATTATTTCCCAACTGATTATAGAAGACAGCCATAATCAGGGGGAGGGGGGGAGGGGGGCAGCTAATTGTTTGTTCCAGTCACAACGAGGCGAAGCAGCTGCTGAATCCTTTATCCAGACGTTGTTCCTGAACACAACCTTTCCTCTCTGTCAGGCAGCAATAAAAAAAAAGCTGTCATGAGGTATAAAAATAGCCTCGTCATTCTTACGCATAACAAGATGTGAATGAGAAGCAGGGAAGTACGCGTCAAATGGATGAAGGTGAATGACAATCAGAGTTAGGCTTTCAGGAAGTGGACACACTGTACGTGGCAGCGTGAGACTTTTCTCAGCAGGAAGAAAGTCAATCACCACGAAGTCTGCTTCCCAGATTGTCAGGTCAGGGTTTCAAATAAAGTTAAATTAACGTCCTATCACTGCAGATATGACAGATGAGCTGTCATGATGTATCCTCAGCATGCCGGGCCAATCAATGCCAAACTCCCCTTTTATTGCCTCAGTACTCGGTGCTGCCAACTGGTCACACGAGCTGGACCTGAATTCATGAATCTGACGACTTGGGATTTGACCAAAATCGAATGCGACCGGAGACCGGAGTTTGACAGCAATGAGTTGTGACTTCACTCGGTCTCCAGACTTTGGGACTTGATTTTGATGACTCGAAATCATCCCCAAGTTATAAATAAAGTGTCCTTTTCAAGCTGTCAATCACATTGGAAAGGGGGCGACTCGTTTGATGCTGCACCAGCGGACAGACAACAGAGAATACCTGGGATTATCAAAACTGGAATAGGATGGAAGAACATCTTGCAAAAAGAAAATCATTCAAATCATAACATGTTATATTGTCACATTTATATCATGCAAGGGTGCACCTTGTCATTTTCAGCTCTGCAATAGCAGCATGGCTCTTATAAGCCAGGTTTAACAGTTGGGTCCAAATTGAAATACTCAACATCTTTTACATGTTTCAATTTGAATGATTTGTAGACATTCATGGTCCTCACGACCTCGGTGATCCCCTGACTTATTAAAACATAAAACCTACAAGATGGATTGAGGGGGGGGGGGGGGAGGGGGGGGCATAACAATTTGGTCTTAACAACTGATACTTGAGAATCCAAATAACCCAATCGGCAATCAGTCAGTTCTTGATAGTGGGATGAAGTGATGAAGACACTGAGTTCATCTTTATATACAGTGTGTGTTTGATACTCAACACTGCAACATTGATAGATGACTTCCTGTGACATTGACTCATGTTATCCTCATCATTTCCGATCCTTAAAGTCCTCACCTATACATCTACACAACCCTTTCCCCCTGATGCTCTCTCTCCCATTTCTCTCCGTCTCTTGCCGCCTCAATCTTTATTTTACCCACATCCCAGGGCAACGGCTTCTGAAGAGATACAATTTGAAATCCCGGTCTTGCATATTTCAGGAGCCCAACCTGTTTTTTCGAATGCCCCGTGCCCCACTGCCTGTGGTTATACTGGTCTGTGTGTGTAGACTTGAAATACTGAATGTGCGAGCAGGGAACCGTTTTTTGGGTGAATATCCTTGTTCCATCTTCAAATTCAACAGCATCAATAAATGTTTTGTAGTTTCTCCTGAACCTGTTCACCCTGTGGCACCGATCACTGGCCTTCCATAAAAGAACATACCGCCTACGTGAGATTTTAGCGAGAGCCCGATTCTCCACTTAGCCCAGTCGACGTGGAACTCGAGTCCTCTTCAGTTCACTCCTGCTGCTCGGAATATAAATATAGACCAAGCTGCTACTCCGAGTTTCTGCTCCTCTCCTCGTCTTCCTCTTGTGCTAAGTCATCGCACCCGGGTGACCGCAGTATTGACTGGCTTCTCCGTTGCCTACCTATCATTTTAAGATTGATCGCATGGGGCGAGCAGAAAGCAGAAAGAGGATGTTACCCACCACACATTACTGCGTGTCTACACGAGGGGAATTTCATAGTGTTGCCAGTGTAGAACAGGACTAAAGAAAGGATCAATCGTTTCTTACCCGTACCCACAGACAGATCTCTTTTATTAATATTTCAAAATCCCCCTTCCACTTGCATGCTTTAAGTTACATGTAGAGTAGAAAGCCTTCAATTTTTCACCTCCAGGAATGAGAACAACAACACGTGACTCCTCCAGTGCCCATCTCATGACTTAAACATGTCATGGCTATATTTGTTGATCTTTCTACCCTAAAGCTTCGGCTGATGTGGCTGCTGCTCTGCGGCTCTCCGGAGACAATATGAACAAAGCAATGTGAAAAATGGCTCCTCTGAGCCTTTTTGTGGATTTCTATGGTCTCTGCCTGGAAACACGGCTCTGAAGGGGGGCGATGGGGCCACGTGAGTGTGTGCAGCTGACTCACGTTTCCATTTGACCTTGATCGCGGGGACTCAGACGAGACAAATTGATTTTCATCTGTTGATGAATGAGGGCATTTAGAGAGATATATTTTAGTATTTGATTTATATTTTTTGACGTGATTCCACAGCCCGATCCCAGTATCTCTTGCACTACATCACACAGACCTCTCAGTTTTTAAAGTACTGGAAATACGTGGTTTGGTTTTAAAAGTAGCCTAGAACTTCCATGTAGCTGTTATTATTATATTTCCTGTATATTAAATTTGAAGAAGCTGGTCAGTGTGTGATACTTGGAGAATAATTTATACTTCACTGTGTTTGATATAAACATGTGATCGCAGCATTGATTTAGAGATAGCAATGTTCTCGCTTGTGGAGCCACTTAAGTCTCGACTGGGCAGAAACGGGTGAAGGCACTCACTTGTTCCCGAAGGATGACCCCCTATTGATTTTGGTGACCACAAGGTGGATTTGAACGGTTTTGTGCATGAAATGTCTCAACAAATATTTGATGGATTACCATGAAAGTTGGTACACACGTTAGTCCCCCCCTTAGGATTTACAGAGCACTCACATGTACACGTTGCTTTAACGATTGAGTATGACCGACCATGAACCCGGTGCTGGCACGATCGTCTTACAGGCAACAACCAATCAGTTTCCAACTCAGGACACACAACTGCTTAAAAAAAAAAAAAAAAGAATAGAAAAGCAAGTGAGTGAATAAGTCAGTGAGTAAGATAGTTAGATAAGTAGATAAGATTGATAGACAGTTAGATAAAATATAGATAGATAGATAGATAGATAGATAGATAGATAGATAGATAGATAGATAGATAGATAGATAGATAGATAGACACCGAACATAACCTGCACCTGCTAAACATTGGAATTGTAAAAATATGAATTCAGCTCACACTCCGGGACTCTCAAAGCAGTCGCGACCGCTCAATGTCATATTGTATTTCGAGTTTCTTCCCGAGCTGCCATAAATGCATGTTTACAGGGAGGTTAAGCAGGGTGAAGTGGTAGATTAGAGACAGAGGGGGAGAGAGGAGGAGGCCATTATTGTACACACTCTTTTCTGATCGCTAACAATGAAGAAAAATGACTCAACTTGACCCGGTGATTAGGGAGAGCCGGTCCATTTTTGATGCTAATTTTCCCGAGGCTGACATTGTGCATTTGAATAGCTGTCGCATTCAGGAGTGAGAACTTTCAAAAATGAACTGTAAAGAAAATTGCCGCCTTGAATAGAAGCCATTGTCGGGGCGGCAGAGTTTTTATTGTATATGAAATTCAGCAGAGAGAGATTGAAGTGAATTTCCTCAAAGGCAGAAGCTTCTTTACCTATGACTTTCTATTCAAGAGGGATCGGGAGAAACAACGCGGCGTTCTATCAGGGGTACAGAAAAGAAATCACACAGGGGTATTCAAAAACTTCTGTTTGCCATCTG
This sequence comes from Platichthys flesus, assembly GCF_949316205.1. Taxonomy (NCBI): domain Eukaryota; kingdom Metazoa; phylum Chordata; class Actinopteri; order Pleuronectiformes; family Pleuronectidae; genus Platichthys; species Platichthys flesus. The sequence goes on from NC_084967.1 coordinate 12,045,312, forward strand.
ACATCTTCTTTCTCTCTGAATCCTCCTCTGCGGCGCGAGTTGAGTTTCCCCTCCTCTACCGACACTGATGAATTTCAAATACACTCGGCTGATGCAATGAGGAAAAGAACCTAGCCCATACATCACCATCCCCATGCACCGGGAAGAATGAAATCTGCTCATTAATGCAGAAGCTTGTGCTCTGCCGCCTGCCCTTGTGTTCTGCCTGATGAACTGAATCCTTCTCAATGAGGGCTATGAGGAGCAGATATAGGGGGGGGAAGCGGGTCAGGGAAGAGGGATTTAGCGCAAGTGACAAGACGACCGATTCCTGCTTGGTTTGAAAAAGGCATTCAAAGCTTCTCGGCCACAGATATTCCAATAAAACACAAGATCCGTGTCCAGCATTGGAATAATAGGCAAACAAGATGTAACAGCAGTGATCAGCGTCTCCGGGGATCGATGACTTCTGCTGATGCGGCCATCCTCACATAACGCCGACGTCAGCACTTCCGTGGTCGGGTCCACCAGAGGATAGACCCCTTGAACCCCAGTGGTCAGTCGGTGGGGTTCATCACCGCGGCTGCTGCACACCACCTCGCTGATGATGCAGCAGAAGCTCAAGGTTAATTAAAGTCGAAGCGGGCCCGCGGTGGCCGAGTTCACACTTCACACGCTCTAATCAGTGAATCGCCTATATAAAAGATAGTGGTCTTCACGTTTGATGCTCAGTGGCTGCAGTCAGCCGTGGGACTGGAGCTTATCTGTGTTTCACCCTCACTTCTCCTGCAGCTCCTGCTTTCGTCCACTTTCAGAGCTGAGAAAAAACATATTGATATTTCTCCATCCAGCATTTTGTGGCTCCAAACTTGACTCTAAATTAATTTATTTTTTCTGAGCCAGTCAAAATGTTTTCTAACCATATCAAAAGAAATGTTCGTGCTAGTTTTGCTCCTTTTTTTTTTTTTAGCTTCTAGATCCAAATGTCCAAAATGTCTGAATAGCAAACGTATATCCCAGACTTCAGAGCATCACTTAAAACCCTCTGTGAGTGACAGTAGAGATGCTGCGTGCATGTTGTCCCCAGTCTTTGATGCTTCATGTGAGAAGCACGGAGTTGATGTCTCAGTCAGACGTTGCTGCCGCTGTCCAGCTGCACCTGTCTGCAGCGGTGGTAATGGATGAGAGTGATGAGGACGCAGCGTCTTCAAGATGCTTCTCCTTCGTGCTGTTCTGCTGGGACTCGAAAATGGAGCACACGCCTGGTGCTGAGCCACTCAGGCTTTTGAGAGAGAAACTGAGACGGTCACGAGGCCTGCAGCCGGTCTTTACTCGCCGCGGCTTTATTCCTGCAGGTCACGTTTACAGTTTCAGAAAGAAAAGCTGCAACCAGCGTCACCACCGGCCAGACAAACAGTGAATACAAAGAAAGCAGATCAAAAACTGCATATGAGCCCATATTCATTTAATACCTCAGCACATGTGTAACATCCCTGTAATTCTGCTAAATAACACATATGATTCGATCAGATTCAAAGGATGCATGGATGGAAATTCTGTTCTGCAACAAGCAGAATAAATCCTATTCTCTCATGCATCTTAATTCAATTTAATTTCGCTGTATTTCCCCTGTATTTTATATGTGTAGTGTCTCCTTTGCAGCTGAAAGGAAATGTTGCTAAATTTCAGTTTACTCCAATGGCAATTTGTATTGTTAGTTGTCCAGCTGACCAACAATATAAATAAAACACACACACACGCTAACAGACTTGGACTCATGTCATACTTTACCAGGAGCCTGTTAGCAATCATGCATCAGAAAGAGCAGGAGACGTAAACAGACCCCTAATTATATTCTGGAAGGATGGAATCCAGGGAAGCTGCTGTGCTCATCCATCCTCAGAGCTGACATATGTAAAAAAAAAAAAAATGTGAGGAGTGAGGAGGGAGGGAGGGAGGCGGCGTCCAAGGCTCGTCTCCTCCTCGTCAATCACGTTGTCACCTGGAACCACTCAATCTCCTGAGAGCCGGTGGAGGAAAGGGTGGCAGGGAGGGTGAGTGTGTGTGTGAGTGTGTGTCAAAATGGATGAAAGAAATGGTGGCGTTGGAGGAAAGTAAAGCTCATACGTGGGGATAATGCAAATGTATCACTGTACACACACACATTCATGCATGCGTGCATTACGTTATCAGTGACTGCATTCACCTTTTATAGTGATTTATTTACGTGTCCTTGAAAATAATCCCTTTGAACAGTTTTACCCAGAGTGTGCAGAACTTTATTATTCTCCTTTATCAGAGTTTGAGTGAAATCCAGCCTCTTGCTTGTCAGATTATCGCTCACTATAAGTGCTCCAGCAACAAAACGCTAACAGGCGTGACGCAGCTACCTTCAGATTTTGCGACTCCCCTTCCCTAATCGAATACTTCTGTTTTTCCACGCAGGTCTATTTTTCGCACAAGCAAAAAGCAGCTCACCTGCAAACTGAGTGTCGAGGCAGCAGACTCTATCTCTCCATTCATTATTCATTGCTCGCGCGAGCTCTATTTTAGATGGAGCAGACCCCGGCTATACCCCCGCTAAAGATACTTTCTCCCCAAATGTGCTGCCATGTGCGATGAATATGAGAAGTCAGCCTCCTGCGCAGGGATGTAGACGGGAGTTTCGCAGCACACAAATCTGTTTGACTCCGATTTAAATCTGTGAACACACTTACAAACACACAAACAAACACAGGGGCTAGAACAGGATGTAAGCAGATGCATAGATTGGCACACTCTTTTATATAATACAGCTCTTTTTTAGCCGCACACACACATAATTGGACGGTTGTGTATAGAGGTTACACCCCCCCTCCCCCTCTCTGTGTTGACTTTCTCACTTGTCTCTGCAACTTTGGCAAACACGCAGATTTATGCTGTTTAGACTAAAAGTTTGTCCTCGATGTGAAGCATCCTCCTGCGGCTCTGGGGAGAATCAAGCCGATTTTCCACCGCAGCATATGGCTGAGTGGATGTCCTGATTTTGTGCTCGCTGACTCCAGTCTTATCATCGTAAACCAAAAGCCTAATCTGGGTAATAACATGCCGAGTCTGTAAAACCTGCTCTAAATTCAAAGGACCTTTCAGGAAGTGGAGACTTGTTGCCCCCTATAACATCAGCAAAACACGACTGGGGGACAGGATGTATAGAAACGGGAGGTGGACTTGGCTCAGACCTCACATGTGAACATTGAGACCAGGGGTGGATCCAGGGATGGGGCAAAAGAGGGCACTGTCCCCAGCTGGAATCTGATCGGACCCTTGAAGTGCCCATATCCTGTCAAAAGTAATGTTTCATATAAACTAGTCAATAACTAATAATAAATATTAAATATTGTTTGACGGAAAAAAACTAAACGCCTCTTTGGTTTCGGTCGCGTTTGGCTCGGTTGGATTTGGACAGTTTCACAATACACATTGGTGGTGAACGTTGTATTGTTGGTTTCAAGAAGTTAAAGTACTGTTCCCCCCTCAGCGTTGAGAAGATGTGGCAGCGGGGGGGGGGGGGGGGGGGGGTTCACAGGTACATCCTTAAAGCTCCTCAAACACGGATGCAGACGCTTAATGTTTTGTTTAATTTGATTTACAATACTTTGTCAAACTAGAGAAGACGATGAAGTAAAACAAGTCAATAGATCAGAATGCTCCCAAACAAAACCGCTGACATTTATTGTCTCTAAAGATATTTGGTTGTTTCACACTAAACGCTCTTGTGTGATAGATGCACAGTGAAGGGCTCACAAATGCACTTCATGTATATATATAGTACATGAAGCACTGCATGAAATATGCACAAATGACTTTGCTCTAATTTGTCACCGCCTCATTTTTTAATGGGAGACACGAATGGGACACTGGAAGAGATAAAGACAGGTGGGACTCAAGCATCTTTCCGCACTGAAAAAAACACAAGAAAAGAAAGTGAAGAGCGAGACAGAGGAAGAATAACAAGTCTCTAGCCGGTCTTTAGGATCCGATCAAGCTAACACGCTGCAGTACCAGCTTCCCTCCGCGTGTCAGGCTGCACCTTGCATCGTTGTTACACCATAAAAAAGCTGCCGCCTCCCACACTAACACTCATACAGCCACCATTCACCGGCACATATGGTCTGAAAGAGTTGTTGTATTAGTGCATGACCGTCCCCCATGTCTCTGTGTGTGTGTAGTGTGTGTGTGTGTGTGTGTGTGTGTGTGTCGCAATGGGCTCTCAATCTTCTTGTTTTTTCTCATTTTCCCTTCTGAAGATTCTGTTGAAATAAATAATCGCTTTTGATCTTTCATTTTTTTTTGTTGTCCTCGCTCTCGCACACTGTGGTTTTGCTGTCCGCTGTCCTTTGTGCTGTGTATTTCCCTCGTTTCCATTGTCTGTCAGTGTGCAGACAGACGAGCGAGGCCGACAGGGCAGAGCAGGTAGACAGGTGAACCGGCCCTGCACACAGAGTGAGACATTACACAGGGTCCACTGCTGACCACTAACCCAGAGCAGCGTGGAGAAGAGGTCAGAGCTCACCACGGATGCAGCAGCAACCTCACTCTGCATTTTCTCCTCCTTTCTGCAGCGATGACCTTCCTCCAGGATCGTCTGTGGGGGAGGAAGGGAAGGGAGGAGAGGGGGAGCTGCAGAGTGAGGCCCATTCACAGCCAGAACCAGCACCGGAACCACAACCAGCACCGGAACCACAACCACAACCACAACCACAACCACAACCACAGCTACAGCAGCAAGAGACTCGGCCACAGACTCCACCGCCACACCCACAGCCGCAATCAGAGCCAGAACCAGAGCCAGAGCCAGAACCAGAACCAGAACAGGAGCCACAGCCAGAACCAGAGCCAGAGCAGGAGCCAGAGCCAGTGCAGGAGCCAGAGCCAGAGCCAGAGCCACAGCCACAGCCCCAACCCGAAATCAAACCTCAGCCTCAACCCGAACCAGTACCGCAGCCCACACCAGAGCCTGAGCCTCAGCCTCAAGTTGAGACTCCGATCGAAGAAGCCGTGTGGGACGCACCTGAATCCCCTTCGCCGTGCGGAGAGGTGCAGCCAGCAGGGGAGCAAGAGGACCAGAAGCTGGAAGACTTTGCCGAGGCGAAGAGAAAGCAAGAGTCAGAGGTCGAGTGGCGTGAGGGCGTGGCAGTTCAGGAGCAAGAGGATGAGGAGGAGGAAGGGGGAGGCGCTAAAGGAGGTGGGGCGGCCAGGAGGGCCAGCCTGCACCACACGGCCTCGCCCATGAGGGTGCAGCGCAATGGCGCCGGCTCGCACACGGCCACCTCGGACTATGAGCTCTCGCTTGACCTCAAAAACAAGCAGGTAGGGTTGTGTTGGGGGTTGGGGGAGGGGCGGAGTGTACAGTTACCTGGCTTGTGTGTTTTGTGCGTCTTGTGGTCCGACCTGTCCGTTGAGATTTGTGGATCAAGAGGAGGTGGTTTGGAGGAAAAATTGTTGATGATTTTTTTTATGTAGCATTGATCCTTATTGGCTCTTTCTGACGACCCAAACTGTGTAATTCCGTTTCATCATCATCATTAACCAGCATTTTTTCATAACTACCATGTCATCATTTCATCAACATTCTTCACCTGGTTGCGTCTTTCATTAAAGTTGGATTGTGAATGTGCGTGTCCGGCAACTTCATTTTAAATTGGTATTTTTAAAGCTGTGTTGCAACTTTTTTCTGAGATTTAGAGAAACTCGTGCTCATCAGGGTTCTGTTTTAGCGATGATGCGTATTTACACGTACACACAAGATCATACGAAGGCACTGTACAAACAAACTGCTTCTGTGTCTGCATGACTTTTGTTTGCTGCTGGACAGTGAAACGCATGTGACTGTTTACTTTGTCTGAACCTGATGTGTCCCACGACCTGTGACTGTATCGTGTACACGTGTCTCCCATGTTCTCACGTCTGTGTTCTTCATCAGGGGCTCGGGAATCATCTGCATTGCATTGTGGGTCTCCATTCTGAGAACCATTCACCATTCGCCATCCATTTTCATTGTCATCCATTTAACTGACATCCTCCAGTCGGTGGATCGACGACCAGGTAAGGCAGCGGAGCTCGGGTCCAATGTGCCGGGCTCCTCATGTGGCCCCCAGGGCAGTTCACTGGGACTGGAACTAAGACTTTACGAAGTTTAATGTCATGTAATAGATTAGAATCTAATCGAATCATTAGATCACTGGTTTAAAGGGGCAGTGCAGTGAATTTACACTTTCATTACACTCATCTCATCACAAGGGGGGGTGCATTAGTGGATGGGAAACGGACAGAGTACAAGTAAATGTTTTCCCCCCCAAAACTGTCACTTTAGGTAGTTCTTTTCACACTGATGTTTGTTCAAGTGTTACTTTTTTCGAGTACTTTGGTTTTAATTTGTTATTTGATTCCACAAAATTAAGTCAAACGTCATAATTGACAGTGTAGACTGACTTGTGATTGGTCGAGAACCTGCATCAACAGGACCCTGCTACCACTGCTCTGTCCTCTGATTCCTTCTGCACAGACTCTGGCTTCAAATGTGCAGGATGGGGATGTTTGTATCTGAAATAGTTTGGCTTCATTTCTGAATAGTGGGAATAAGTGGAGACGTGTCGACCACTTTTATATCCAGTCCATGATCTGCCTCTGGTGCTTCGATTTTGAGTTCCACACTTTTATGAAACAGCAGCAATAAGAGCCCTAGATTAATTTCCCCAAGGTCCAATGCACAACCTTTGCAGATTCCAGCTCCTCAACTTTATTGATTTGTCTGTTTTGAAAGGCTGCAAATTAAATATGTAGAATAAAGTTTGGTTTTTCGGACAAACAAATTGAGCTCTGAAAGTTTGCACTCTTTGATGAAAGTTAATATAATGCAGCTTTAAATATTCCAGGTTTATGTCAGAGGTGGTTGTAAATCAACCCGTCACATCCAGTTTTGCTCAGGTTGGACTTCACTTCCTCACTCGTCACTTCTCCAAGGTTCTTTTAACCACAGCTCCCTCTCACCTCCATTTACACTCTTTTAATCTCAAGTCTCAAAGCCCCCCCCCCCCCCCCCCCCCTCACTCATTCGCTATCTCCCTGTCAACGATGCTGGAGATACACAATCAGCTGGATTGATCTTCAGTCCGAACAGCTGGGGATGCAGGGTCTTGATGGATCTACAGATCAATGTCGGAGTAATTGGATCCGCGGGGCGATACCTTGATTGCTGGCCGAGGACCTCATGACGAAGAGCTTCGGCTTGAACTCGCCTCGACTTGGTTGAAAATGTAGATAATTGTTAAGTTTTAAATAACGTTTTAAAGCAGAAAAGCTGGTGAATCTTTGCATTCACGTTTTTTGCCCTCGTGCCGCAGGGAAAGTGATTTACATAACATTAATATGTATTTCTGCATTTCTGGAGTTCAGCTGAATGCATTAACGCTGTCCCAGCAAAGATGCTTAGGTGGTTCTCCTTCCTGTAGAAGGAGTCGCCTCCTCTGTTGAACTTGTGAACTGTGTGAAACGGCCATGACACAGTCTTTGAGGAATATAAAAATCATAATTATAATAACAATAACAATAAATCCTATTAAAACACACTCAACTTCCATATTGTTGGATGTGAAAGTGCTGCATTATATAAAGCAGGGACTAGCTGCCAGCTCATAATTTCAAATAATTAAACATGAAATCATAAGAAACACTGTTGAATAAAACGTCTGAAACATTTATTTCTATGATTCCTGGTCAGCACTTTGTTAGTATGCTCAAGATCCAAAACTTTACTGTCCTAACAAGGCCCAAGACTTTACCCAGAATAAGATTTCATAAAATAGAAAGCATTGCCACTGACCTGTGGCAATTAACAAATATTAAATATGAAATATAAAGTGCTGTGGACCTTGTCAGCTCAATGATTCCTCAAGTTCCTACTTAAATGAATGTGTTTTTCACAGACTTATTTTCTAGCTGCAATTTGATTTAAACTCTCACAACCCAAGCAACACATCAGTGTGTGTTTTCCCCGGTTATGTAACACCCACAAATTTGCTCTTCATCAGTCGCTTCGTCAGTCGCGCTGTAATTGCCACTAATCTCTGCTTGAATAGTTTAGATGCCCGTGAATCAAAGGGCATCTATCTCCTCAGCAGTGAAAAGTTAAATCTGACAGCTTGAATTTACCCATAATTGCACTGAAATGAGCGAGTGACGTGCAAGAGATACCAAACAGGGAACGGGTCAGGGTCAGATCTGTGTTTCTCTAAAACACATTAAGAGGCTCAATGTGTTTTAGTCACTTATTTAAAACAGCTGATAAAAAAAAAAAAGAGGCACAAATGAGCAGATTTCATGACATTGTTCTGTGGGTTGCTCATGAAAACAGTACAAATCTTACATTTTTCTGTTTGTTTGAATGACATCGCTCATTATAATTGTATTTTCTTTCATGAATACAACTTCCCTCTGCGTCAGAATCCGTCTTCAACCAACCGCTGACCCTTCACGGTCACCGACTTTGGTCACGGATGCATCGGCTGAACGGATTCTGCAATTGTCCTCCTCGTTCTGTAATACAGTCAGCGTTAGTCGTGTCCCAGTTTTGCTCTTATATAATCATCTCATTAATCATGCAGATGTTTCTGTGCAGTGAGAAAGTGTGCACGAGCATGAACGCTGATAATTGCAGCTTTGCATCTTGCCCCCGTGTTTCTGCAGCATGAGAGATTTGCTCTTTTTTTACCTTGCTGCACATCTTAAAGTGCTAAGCTAACTGGCTAAAATAGCTGTTTTATTACTGAGTGTGCTGAGGTATAGATCCTCCCATCCTTTGAATTGTACTTCCACACGTTGCTGTTTGACTTTTTTAAAAAGTAGTCAAATCAACTTGTAGCTCGTAAATAGAGAAATACTTTAATATTCTAAATCTGAATTTATTAGAGGAGGGGAAATTCAGAGTTTCACATCTAGTGTTATAGTATTATAACCTCAAATGTTCGTATAATAACTCCCTCTGACTTCAGGGGGTTTAGAGACTGGTGTGTTTTATTTCCCAGCTCTCATTCAAATGGGGAACATGGGGAGGTCAGTGTGGTGCTAATCTGCCTGTCAAACTCGATTTAGAGACCCTGGTGGAACAGAGCCTCGCCATCACGGCGTCTCTGTCAAACCACTGTGTCTCTGGAATAATCTTGCTCCATCAGCGCTTAGTGAAGTAATCAGCGTTGGAAGTGACAGTTGGCTAATGGGGGGCTGCCACTCTAGGCATGGACTCGCATCCCCACAGAGTTAAATCATCTTGTTTTTCTTTAGTGCTCTGTTGATCCAAGTTTTTGATGTTTGTTTGTCCTTCCCTTTTTACACAGTTGTCAAGTGTGTTGGTATCAGACTTCAAGCTAACAATTATATTTTGACCACAAGTAATGTCGAAAACAGCATCTTCATGGCAATATTAACATTTTAGGAGATTGATTGTAAATCAGTTAATCTCTCTCCATCCATTTGTGTTTCCATCCACAATCAGATTTCTTCGAGGTGTTAATTATTCAAATTGTTCAATAACCCCCAAAAATGTGGATCGTGGATGCCTAGTTAAAGGTAAAGGAGCATTTAGCTGCTGAAGAAGCAGGTTGTTAGTGGACTTACATTTACCTGGCGGCTGGAAATACAATTAAATGAATAGTAACGTTGCTCTATATCAATTTAAGACACCATCAAATCCAACTTTTGTGTTATCAAAACCTTTTTTAAAGGTTTGAGACTTGTACAGTGGAAAGAATCATGTTGTGTTGCATTAATAGTTAAAATGCAAAATGTAAAAACGTGAAAAAGGACAGAAATGATAAATAATGACAACATTAGAAGCTGTCATTTTTACCATTATGATGTTTAACTACCACACAACCTTTGCTCCACCGCAGTCCCCGATAGCCTGGCATCAAATCCTGTTTACTTTCCTTACTTTCTTTATGTGCTTCTTTCCTCCGTCCGTCACGCCATAGCTCGCAACGGTGGCCGCAATTCCCTCTGAACTGCAAAGTGTATCAGATACACACTCCGATAAAGAAAGCAACGTGACCCAAATGCTTTATTCAGAAACGAGCTCACCCGCCACATTTAATCAAACGCTGCCTCGCTGACGCCCCTTTCCTGGGTCCAAGGGCACCTCTGCGGCAAAACCTTTTGTCGAATTTGTTTTGATGAAGAGGGACACCTTTCTGAGGAATGAGGACAATCACATTACCCCGTCTGCCCGTCTTTAAAAGACTAGAAAGCTAAAAACAAAGTCGATTTTGGTGCAGCAGCCGGGCTAACCTTGACTAAACACAGTGAAGCCACAGAACAATCCAGTCTAAAAAGTAATGGATACTCAGACAGAGTCCGACCAGTCCGCGGAGAAGTGCTCACCAGCAGATACAGTACATCTCCAAACCAGGGCTCCTTTATTCAGGGAAACTACCTTAATATTCTCGGTATGTCTCACTTTGCTCACAGAGGCTCTGCAGTGAAAAGTAAATGGAGCAGATAAGATGGATATTCAGTGTCGTTCCACGTTTTCCAAAGAGCTTTGTGTGGGATTTCATTCCTCTAATGACAATCAGAGGGCCGGCATCTTGTTGAAGTCGCCGCTTATCACAAATGGCATTACGGCCTATCAGTGGCTCTCTGCAGAAGTCCGTCTGAGGTGGCTGGGTGACTTTGTCCGAGACTAAACTGAAAGAAGATTAGCGGTTTGAAAGTCACATTTTGAATCCTCCGTGGGCGCAGGAACCATTCGCCCAATTGCTTTTGAACACACAGGAAGGGTATTTTACTTGGACCAAATTAATCCTCGTGTACAGTTCAGCCTGACACAAGAAGCAAGCTCAAATTCTTAAGTGAACATGGAGGGAGGGGAGCGGCAAGGATTTTCTATTTCCTCGAATTTGGCACGCTATTTTTAATTTGCATTCCCGAGCAGCATATTTAGAACATGTACCTCTTTTCATGTCGGTGAAATGACAGAACGGGGTACCTCTATTCTTTCGGAGCTCAAACCTCCTCCACACTTGTGCCCTTGATAGAGTTAGAAGAGAAACCGAATTATATTCATTGATTTACCCCGAATGAAAAGGATTTCAAAGTGACTCGAGGAGATAAGCGCTTTCTGGGCACATCCAAAGATACCCACACCCTGATTGTTCTGGGAAACTCAATGAGGTTTCATCTCGTGTTTGAGCCGCAGCCAGATGAGGACGGCTATATTACACCTCTATCTGTTTCCCACAGCATTCAAGCAATTTTTCACAGGCAAGATTAATGGCTTGTTCAGTTTCAGACGATTTCGAGTTGCGTGGATGAGCTCACCGTGGAATTCTAAGAGATTATGAGTTCTATTTGCTGAGGAAATGAAAAGTTTGTCCAACTGCCATGAGTCAGCCTTTACTACTGTGCTCCCTCTTTAAACTGTGGCATTGACCAGACTGTACATAGTTCCAGTGCAAACATCACAAGACAAGTTTGTAGAATACAATTACAGATCCATCTGAGAATATTGTTATTTGAGTTCCTGGACTTTAATATCTGAACTGGGCCTGCTCCTCGGGAAAATTGGATATAATAAACGCCTCCATCTCCTGTAAACTGCATTTATTTTCTCCTTTCCACAACAATTACCCCATTTCATATTAACCCCATTCATTCCACCTACGCTGCTATTCCACTCATACATGATGTTAATTTTTCACTCACCCCAGGTATGGACAGGAGAATAGACATGGCATGCACGAGCCCCTTTAACACATATAACCCCTAGTAGGGCTGGGCGATATATGACTTCTCATCTCATCTCGTGTTGTGTGTTAGCTGCGTGGGAGCGAATGAGACAAACACAAAGTAAACTTTAAGTCCTGTCGCCTACGTGTCCTAATAACTTCTGATTAGTGTTTATTGTTAACATGTACTGTGAGCGCAGGTCAGCGGGGGAAGGGGAGGGAGGACATGCAGCAAGGATTAACCGACATGAGTCACAAGCAAAGAGATCTGTGACCATGGGAATGTTTAATAATCCATATTTGTGTATCTGGTGTTTGTTCTGAAATCTCTTATCAATACAAAGCCAGACCTGTCAGATATGATTGAATTAAAATAGTAAATCTTTTTAACAGTAATCACAAAGTGCCTTTAAAGATTATAGGCTGTTATCTCTTCTTTGTAAATTCAATTTCATTAATTTCCGTCATGTGCTTCTGTCCTGTGTTTTCTAGATCGAAATGTTAGAGCACAAATACGGTGGACACCTCATCTCCCGCCGTGCCGCCTGCAAGATCCAGACTGCCTTCCGCCAGTACCAGCTCAGCAAGAACTTCGAGAAGATCCGCAACTCACTGCTGGAAAGTCGCCTGCCTCGACGAATCTCCCTGCGCAAGGTCCGTGTGCCAAACACGGAGGGGTTCTCTGCTGAACGGGCCCTGGCAGAAGGCTGCAACTTGGCAGGCATCCCATTGGTGCGTTCGCCATCTCTGCCTGCCACGGTTGGTGGCACCCTGACGGACCTGGAAGACTCCTTCACTGAACAAGTCCAGTCGTTGGCAAAGTCCATAGATGATGCACTCAGCAACTGGAGCCTGAAGACCATGTGTTCACTGCAGGAAGGCGGCACCTATCAATTCACTGCCGACTCTTTCACTAGAGCAGCAGCAGCAGCAGCTGCGGCTGCAGGGGTGGGAGGCGTGGGAGAAGGAGGTGGTGTGGGAGAGCCAGAGATTCATCAAGTCCCTGTGGACCCAAGTGACCTGTCGAAGAGTGCAAGCAAGCTGATGATGGCATTCCGAGATGTGACGGTGAAAATCGACAGCCAGAACTTCAGCGTTTCATCTTCAGTGATGGAATCATCCACTTCTGTCACACTGGGCAGCTGCGTCCAGCAGGAAGGAAACTTCACCACTGTCACAACCGCTACCACAACAACAAACTCCACACCAGTCTCTGTTCCTTTTCAAGAACCCCCTCCTCCTCCTGCAGAGGTCCCAGCTGAGCCTATAGATCCCCCACCGCCCCCCCAAGAACCCCCACCACCCCCAGAATCAGAGACAGAAGTAGGCGAGCAGGATATTGAATTCCCTGCTCCTCCTCCGAGTGAGGAAGAGCTAGGGGAGGATGAGCCACTTCCCCTTACCCCTCTTGAAAAAATGGCCGCCACACAAAGGCCGGAGAATATTGTGGTGGTGGGCCCACCACCCACAGAATCCCCTCGGGCCCCTCCACCACAGAGCTCTCCTGTGCTGGAGCCACTGGGGGTCAATAGATGTGGCTCCGAGATGGCAGATAACAGCTCGGAGCAGATGAGCAGCAGCAGCACGTCCACAGAGGCACGCTCCACATCGGAAGCCTCATCCAAGGAGGCCCTGCAGGCGATGATCCTCAGCCTGCCACGCTACCACTGTGAGAACCCTGCCAGCTGCAAATCACCCACGTTGTCCACTGACGTCATGCGGAAACGCCTCTACCGCATCGGCCTCAACCTCTTCAATGTGTGAGTGGCAACTGCATTTTCATTCTTATGCGTTTATACTGTTTTTTGTCATCAGTTCTGAAACACTGTTAACCATTTGGCTAGGAAATTGAACAAATCCATATCTCTTTAAACAGACAGAGATGAAGGAATACAGTTTTGCTGAACATTCAAGTTGAAAGAGCGTTTATATATTAGAATGAACAGAATAAAGTTTGTCCAATGTGATGTATGACACTGTCAGTAGTTCTATCTATATCCTCTAAGTGTACCTAAAGTTTTTACAGGGCCCAATGGGCCCAAAAGAGCAAAGTATAGCACTTACCTCACACATCCCCATTGTGCGGAAAAACAAACAGAATGAAGCCAGGGTCCCTATCTGTAAATCTAAAGTGTCTCCTATTTTTCTCAGAAAGACAAATCAGCACAGAGGCTAAAAGACGATGAATCATTGAGACAGGGGGACCGAGTGAGGAGGAAAGGGATAAAATGAAGGAAATGTGACCCGGCTGAGAGCAAGAGGGATCATGAAAACCTAATATGGGCAGTTACATTCCCAGTCAATGGTGGACATGACAGTTACGGCCTAATGCGACACCTGTTGAGCTTTTTAATGCAGGACAATGATAATACAGGGAGTTTTGCGACACTAGAGTCACCTGAACATGTCGGATATATGCAATTCCATCTTGCAACCTAGGATCTGCTGGTAACGTTTGCTATAAGATACAATAGGACACCTTCACAGTCTCTATGCCACAGGAAGCTGGAACTATTCTAGCAACACACAAAAGGACAACAGTATAACTGCAGCTGCTCAGCTTGGATAAACATTTTAATGAGAGCTCAACAGTTAATTTGACATTTGTGTCAGAGGGGGGGGGGGGGGGGTCACGTCTCTATTGTCAGCTCAAATGTCAACTTCTTGATGTAAAACTGATACGAGGAACTCACCGGTTCCGACCGCTGCTCCGGCTGCCTGCTGCGTTTTCCCCCTCTGGGTTTCAAGAATGCGTCAGTTAGCCGAGGACAAAAAAACAACTTGTTTTCTGTTCGGAGGAGAAGCGGCTTGTTTGTGTTTGCCGGTTTGCAGCTCCCCAGTCATTGTGTATTCAGCTCCCCTCGCTGCCTAGTGAAGAGTGACAAAGTCAAAACCAGATAAGAACTTCCCCGAGACACTCTGCAGACAGGTGACTGGTGGTTACAAGGCAGCAGGAGGCAAGAGACTGGGTTGCCATGGTGACGGCGGAGGACGAGGCCAGTGCCGACTGAATCTGAAGATTTGAATCCTAGAGATGTTTTAAAGTATTGAAGCAGAAATATTGGTTTTGAAGTATGACCTCCAGTAAGTTCTTCATTGACATAATCAATTATGGATGTAGGGAAGAACTTAAACACATTTTCTCACGTCTCATAATCAACCAAACCCTGAATAACTCTTCTTACACCCACAGCCTCCATGTATTTTAATTTATAATTGATCACAAGCTTTTAATATAAATTAGCAAATGTTATAATATTTAATTTCTTTTTTTGTTTGTCGGTCAAACACAAGATAATTATCTTTTGGAGTGCAGAAGTGTAAACAAATAGCTATGGAATTATTAAATAGAGATATTGACCATATGCTCTATTAGCTTTCCCCCAGAGCATATACCCTGAAGGACATGAACACCCCACGTACTCAAATAAATGAACCAGACTCCCTCAGATACATCACAAGTTGAGCTACACCTCTGCTGGACTGATTCAGCATCAATTAGTCAGAATACATTAGGGGTAAATCTAAAAAATATAAAAATGGCAATGATCCAGAAGGCCTAAAATTCTCATTAGTCACTCTGCTGCGAGTCGTGAATGTAATTAAAATGCAGGGTGTGAGCCGGCACCTTGGGAACTGGGATGAAAAATATGTGAGCATTTCAATCCAAGCAAGTTTCTGTTTTTTTTTACACAACCATTTGGGTGAAAGCCGCCTTTGCTTTCCAAAATAATCTTGGAGTGAGGGCAGATACATTGCATTCCATTAGCTGCAGAACAATGGCAAGATCTTCTGTTGAGATAAGGCTCCAATTAAGCCATTTCTCTCAAATTTGGGAAGCCGGAGCTCAAAAACACAAATGATCTTTGCGCTCACTGCCAAGCTCTGCAGCGCTGTAATAGTGCACGATAAAGCAGATTAACTTTGACTCAATGCTGGAGCGTGACACTGGAGACAAGGGGAGGCAGGAACAAGCTGTTCATGGGGTGGAGGGAGGATGCATAGAAATCACAATCGGAAATTGGCAATGAAGAGAATATGGAGGAATTAAAGTTTAACGTTAAAGATGTAAAGAAGAGTTGTCAAGTTGTAGCTGAAATTTGAGTATGTATATTTGGATGGAATACAGTCTTTAATTACAAAAGTTTGCAAGCCTTATCAATAGTCTCTTCCGAGGAAGGAAGAATCATGAAGACAGTAAACTTCTCTAGTAGTTGCAATAAAAACTGTGTTTAACATATTTCCTGAAAGTTGAATTGCTCATGGTAAATATGATCACTTTCATAGTGTCAGTAATATACAGTAAAGATGGACGACATGAGAGCAGTTAATGTATCTCTATCCCCATCTGTTGGGCGGCTGCAGCATAGGTCTTAAATCACGCCTGCCCCATGTTAATAGCTGGGACATGGGCCAAAATACAAACCCCCCTAAAGAAATCTGAAAATTAAGAAAAAAAGTTTGGTTATAGTAAGATATTTGATGCTATAAAATGGGGGTGAAAAATCACACCTGCCAGCCAAGACTGACTTGTGATTGGTTGAGACGCCATCCTCCAAATCGCTACCGTCTATGGTGTCAGTCTGAACAGCAGAGACAAAAATCTGATCTAACGTTTATCTGTTTGTTCACATCGCATTTAAAACGCACTGCAGGTTTCCTTGATATCTCTCGAGAGGAAGTGAGGACTGGACACATTCATAACGACTGTTTGATGAGAGCTCGACGTCTGATGATGAGGGTCCGTTACTTTTAAGTGACTTTTTTTACTAAATAAACCGACAGGTTTAATTGCCTTTCCTGTCTATTTGCAATCCCCTCTTCTCATTCCCCTGATCAAACAGCTTGAAAGATAAGCTGACTTTTATTAAATTGGCTACAAGGGAAAGGTAGAGATAGAATGACTAAGGGAAAGCAGGAAAAAAAAGAGTGAGAGAGAGATAGAGAGAGAGAGAGAGAGAGGGCTATGGAGCTTGAGGCTT
Source organism: Platichthys flesus (assembly GCF_949316205.1). NCBI lineage: Eukaryota > Metazoa > Chordata > Actinopteri > Pleuronectiformes > Pleuronectidae > Platichthys > Platichthys flesus. Next base: position 12,062,032 of record NC_084967.1, read on the forward strand.
ATTAGTTCCACCAGTTCATATCCTCCCTCTAATACCTGCGCTGTTGTATCCTTTGCATCTTAAACAGGGCTGTTTGCTCGGGGCTAAAAAATGGCTATTGCTTGATCATGCAGACAAAAAAGCTCACACACACACACATCCTCTTTCTCTCTGAGGTATTGTAGTGTGTGTGAGTGTGTTGTGCAGCAGGTGGTCTGCGCACCAGGAATGAGAGAGGTAGAGAGGAAAGTAGAATAAAGACAGGAAAAGTTAGAAATGTGTGTGTGTGTGTGTGTGTGTGTGTGTGTGCAAGAAAGGCAAAGTAGAGCAGTGAGTGCAAAAGCAAGGGAGAGGAACTGAAAGAGACAGAGACAGGAGAGGTCAAAGGTTGATAGAGTTTCCACCTTGAGTGTGTCTGGAATGACAATAGCTGCATCTCGATTCAGGGGCTGCTTCCGTCGGAGGCTGAATTTGAGAACCCATTGTGTCACAGCGCTGCGACTAAGCCGACCCATTTCGAAGGCTCATTCAAATGCAGCCGAACAAATTGGTCCCGAGGCTTCGATGGGTGGATCCTCCTCTCGCCAACCTACCCCAGGATTCCTATGGTGATAAAAGAGCCTTTAAAGCGACGATACCAAAACGTCTGATGTTTAAATATCTCATTAATAGGGGCGTTAAAGTTAGGGTTGGTAATCCTGGAAAAAGCTAGCACAAGCAGGCTAAACATTTCCCTCTCGTCACAGCTACGCCACAAGCTGGTGACGAGTAGGCCTACATGGTCTAAACAGCCTCGACAGCCAAATAGGGCCATACATGTGTTTTTAGGTACGAGTTACAACAGGGAAGGGACAAAAAAACGAGGATATGATCCTAATGAAAGATACCCGAGTGGGATTTTCTTTTGTATGCACGACTCTTTCCATTTTATCACACATTCCCTTATTCTCACTCCCTTCCTTGGATATTCTATTTGAGTGAAAGCACGGATTAAACATCAGAACAGCTCACGGAGGACTCATCGGTTCCCCGAACATGCGTTGAAAACGAAGCAAGATCAGAGCTGTACGAATGAAAGAGACATGTGGCATAAGAGATGCATAGATGATGGTATAAGTCTTCACACTGAAACATCGGAGTACACACTGTGTGTCAAGGGAGGCCAATTAACAAAGTGGATCAACAAAGCCTGCTGAGCTCCTCGAGAAGGACAACACCACGTCAGGAGGAGAGCGCTCTTTAAAGAACTCATACGAGTGTGTGCTTGTTTGTCCGCACACACACACACACATACAACTTCTCTGTATTCACATTCTGCCCTCGGTGCTAAATGACCCAGTCCATAATTACAAACTCTGAAAGCCAGATGGCAAACAGAGGAAGTAATTCTAGTCTCACAGCCTTTTTTTATTTTAATCCACATCTGTGTTTGTTAGTTACAGAATACAGATGGTGAGACGATGCATTTATTATGGGATATGAACCAGAGACTGAAAATAAAGATGAGCAATACACCCAGTCTCCTCCATGTTAGCAAATGGGACATGGACCAAACTGACTGGTTTCGAACATTTTACATTGGACTGCACTTTGATTAACTGGTGATTAATGGGACATGGACCAAACTGATTGGTTTCATTCATTGTACATTGGACTGCACTTTGATTAACTGGTAGTTTTAAATGTGCTTTAAAGATAAACTTAAGTCAGTAAGGTGTGACATCCGAATGCTTTGACTTGCAACTGGGATGAGAAGTAATACATTCATGTAGAGCTCTGGACATATTTCTGAAAACAAAGGTTGTGGAACCACTGCTCTAAAGTAAAAAACCTTAAAGAAGGAGCCGGATCACTAAATTCTCCTCTCGGTTGCTTTCTCAGCAGAACTGAGCTTAGTTGATGGACGAGAGAAACACTTTGCAACAGCGACTCCACATCACGGTAATGATTCAGTGTTTTGAGGCGTCTACAGCTACACCACACAATCGTGTTTCCTCTCAGAAGAAACACACAGGGCGGCTAACCGCCCATCAATCTTTCACTGGTTAGCTATGTAAACAGAAACGTGTGCATCTGGAGATATAGGCAACACGCAGCGCTGACAGCTGGGCTCCTGTAAGGGCCATAAAACACAGCTCTAAAAGGCACGGACATTGCACATCTGCCTGCTGCCACTGAAATAGATGGCAAATATCCACCAATGCTTTATTACATATGATTGTCTGATTAGGACAGAGTTGTCCTGCACCAAGCATCTAAACCTGTCTATCCTATGTCTCCTTCATCATCCCCCCTTCGTTTTGCATTTCCACTTTCACTCCTCGGTCCACTTCTAATTACTAATAAAGCCGCCATCTGTTTTTTTGGGCAAACACCGAATGTGCGATATCTGCCAACATCGCTTGGCGAGGCACCACCTTCGGCTGAGAGGGCGAGCGAGAAGCTGGGAGCGAGTCGAGGCCGTGACAACAGATGCTGCCGGGCAGTCGAGCCTGTGCTCATCGTCCTCGCCCTCCGTCCTCACACTCCCCTTCCTGCACATCTGTTCTGTCTGGTCCTCGTCCAGAGCCCCCCCATTCTATCTTGCTTTTATCCTCCCCTCCTCTTTGTTCAACCCTTCGCTTTACTAAACCCATTAGCTGTGGTTCCACAACCACACACACCCACTTAGCTTGGTTACATAAATGTTGTGGTTTGTGTATAAACAGGAGAGGGACAGCAGTGTCCTCCCCAGAGCAACCACACACCGTGTCTTATAGGGTTATAAATAACTACGATATTACTCCTTTACTCAAACATAACCAAGTACAGCCAGTCTGCTGATGGGAAGCAAGATGCTTTTTGAAAACAATGATTCACGGAAGCGGTTTTCTGAAAGCACGAGCCTGGAAATAAACCCTGTTGCTCCCACAAAGAGGTTGTAGGACTCTGTGTACATAAAGGGATCCTACTAATGGCTCTATCCTGTTGAAGTAGCTCCTTCTGCTCTCAGCCGGGTTGCAGAGAGTGGAGATGACCTGCTAATCACGTTTCTAACGGCACTCAGCAGAGCGCGCACCTCCATGAAGGCCCAACTGTCCCCTTCAATTCAATTAAGACGCACCAAAGTGTACAGATGTCAGTCGCCCGCAAAGTTAAGGAAAGTTTAGATACAAAACATCCTGGATCTAACTTCTAAATTGAATCTGCTCCAAAAGTGAATGAGCTCTTTCTTGGGCCATATCCCACCATTCCACCAAATTCAAGAGATTCGCTTCAGAAGTTTTACATTCAATAAAACATAAAAGTCAACCAGAGTCCATAAAGATGGCTGATGCATTTACGCGTAGGTTTCCGGTTAAGTTTCCGTTTTCAGTTTGGCTCACGTCACATTTTTTAACACGTCATGAGGCTGGGTTCATGACGTGTACTGCTGCCAGCCACCAGGGGGCGATCTAGACAGTAGAGCTTCATTGTTGTACATTCATAATCTGCTGTAATAAAAATAATATTTACAAACAATGCTCCAGCACAACCTCTGGATTAAACTTGTTTAAGAGGGGGAATTTAATTTCTTCTCACATGTCTTTTCAAAATAAAATTTAAGCTTGTACAGTCCTCAGGGCGGCCGCTGGTTTCTATTAATTCTGATGCACTGGTTAAAAAATCCACCAGAGAAACTTTGCTTAGGTAATCCATCACCGTTTCAAAGTTTGCCTCAATCTAATCTTAGCCCTGTGTCGGTCCAGCGACGGCGACTGGAGGCCTGGGATCAGTCTGCGCACAGCGGCAGGGACTCAGAGCCGCGGCCCCAATCAGCCAGTGCGACTCAGGGTGTATGCTCTGAATTTAACATCCTGTCGAGCTGTTTTGTAGTCGTTAGTGAATGTTGAAATTCAGCATGGGCGGGAATACGAAAAAGGCTCTGCTGGGTGTTTAGTAGACTCCAAACTACACTGTGCAGGTTCCTCATCGCCACAGTACAATAAATAGGGCAAATCATCTGTCACAGTCACAATGCCGCCATCGATATTCGGTTTTAAAGCCCGGCCAGGTCACAGAAAACACTACCTTTCGTTCATTGCACTCTGTCTTTTCTCGTTTGTCTCAGAAACCCGGACAAAGGCCTTCAGTTCCTCATCTCACGAGGCTTCATCCCCGACACGCCCATCGGTGTGGCACACTTTCTGCTGCAGAGGAAAGGCCTGAGTCGGCAGATGATCGGGGAGTTCCTCGGTAACAGCAAGAAGCCCTTCAACAGAGACGTTCTAGAGTGAGTACAGCAGCACCCGTCATCTCCTGGAGCCGATTCTCTTAAGTGATCCCTCTTTTTCCTGGGAGATCAGGAGTCAGGGACTGGATCTGACAGCTGGATTAATCTCAAAGAAAATACACACTTTATAAATATAGATACAACAAATTTATTATATAGAATATTGTTCATAATGTATATTGTAGTATATTATACATTGTATAAGTTATTTAAAACATTCATGGAAGTAATTTATGTTATCAATGCTTTTAAACTTTTAGAAACTAAAATATTTTGTTAAAGAAGCATTGACACACATAAAACATATATATGCGCACAAGCGGATAAAAATAAAGTGACCAAAATAAAAGCGGATGATCCCAGGGGGCTGGGAGAACAAGGACAGATGCCACCTTCTAGTGTTAGTCATCTAACAATGTGTTGACACCCTCACACACACACACACACACACACACACACACACACACACACACATACACACAAACACACACATGATTCACTTCACCCTGTGATTTTCTTTCGAGGTCATTACACTGATTGTGTTTTATTTGCTTTGAAACTGCAGTGGTCCGCTACACACACACACACACACACACACACACACACACACACACACACACACACACACGCACAAAAACAAACACACACACACACACACTCTCCCTTTCTGTCTACTGTTATTGCCTTCTTTTGTAAAACCCTCTTTCTTTATCTCAGTAATTGTCTTTTCATTCTTTGACGTCCTCCTATTCACCCCTCCCTTTAACATTTGCATATCAACCGGAGGAAACGCAGCACATCTTTCTTTTATGGTCTCTTGACGTTATCAAACCAAGAACACACTTCCAGCCTTTGCAAGGTCACATGAAACACAACACAGCACTCCACCAAGTGCAGTGCCTCATCTCAAATCCATATCTGCTTAAACAGACACCGCCATGAGTATTAACACCATTATGCTTTTAAGGCTTCAAACTCTAATTCACAGCACAGATTTGGATAAGTGTATGTTTTCTTTATTTTCCGAAGAGCTTGTCGCGCCGCAGCACTCAGCGCGGGAGTGATGTTGAAGAAGGGCATGATGGGAGTGTGTAAAGTGTGTGTGGAAGCGCTTTGGATAGTCACGTTAGATAGGGTGAGGGGTTTGGAGTCTAATGTGAAAGATACTCACAGGTGAATTGTGTGCATGTGTGCGTGTGTGTGTGTGTGTGTGTGTGTGTGTGTGTGTGTGTGTCAGTCTCCGTATCCATGAATCATCCCCCTTTCCTTATTGAGCTAATGGAACTTGTTCTCATCACATTTCTTCACGTATAAACAACAATAGTTAAAGTGTCTCAAGTCAATTAAGACAAAGAGTGGTTATGGATTCGGGCTCAGAGAGACGTGGCACCCTGAGGACTCATTTACTGATAATACAGCGAACTTGTTGAGCAGGAAAAAACAGAATCTGTTTTCAATCTGTCATCTTCTCATCGGCTGCAGAAAATATGGTTCCATCTGGACTGATATTTCACTTTATCACGTCTTTGCAAACATAAAAAATTAATTCAGACTTCACAGATCGGCAAAGTCATACGTGTGTGGAAGAGACGGGAGGGGAAAGAGGTAGCTGATGGATCTCGGCTGGAGAGCATCTCGTTTGACGCTGCATGAACGCGGAGTGACAGCCAGGGGAGAAGGAGAGAGGACATTCCTGTGGTAGTAGTAGTAGTAAAAATCAGGAGGCAGTAACTGCAGTAAATGCGAGTAGTCTTAGCAGTTGTAGTGGTACTGAGTTGCTGTAATAGACACATGAGCAGGAGATGGAGAAGTATTTCTTGTGATATTGGTACAATGCTTGCACACGGTGGTATTCTTATTCTGAGCTGCTCTGCTGGGATCTGTGCTGGGACGTGGACAGACAGTCCGGACAGTACTGTGGACTCAGCTATCTTTCTGCTGGAGCAGCATGTGTCACAGTCGAGTACTCAACTCATTAACTCGCTTCGTCCACAGTAAATCCATCTTAATTTACTGTGCGAGTGTGTGTACTCGTTTTTATTACCTGGTTAGGACCTTTTCCAGGATGAACACTGACCTCGTCAGGACCAGTAGACCTAATGGGGACCAAAGATTGGTCCTGTTAATGAAACAAAACTTAATGTCTGAGGTCCTGGTTAAGCTTAGTGATAATATTGCAATGTGGTTAAGGTTTTGTTTAGGCCGTCCACAATGAATGGACGTCAATGCAAAGTCTGAATAAGGGTAAGTGTGAAGACTCTATTTGCATGTACCCCACTCAGATAAAGTAGAAGGGCTGTAGTAGCACTATGTTACAAAAATACAATAGGAAGTCTTTGCTTGGCAGAGGAAGCTGAAGTCAAATATTACTGGAGTAGAAGTAAAGATAGTAGTAGTAGCAGCAGTAGTAGTATAGATTGGTTTGGAGTTCCACTTGAAAGCCGGGCGAGTGTAAAAAAGTCAGAGTTTGATTATTATTCCATTTTGTGTCTCTAGAGCAAATCTCACATGAAAGAGAGAGAAACTTAAATGAAACCAAAAAACTCCCAACTTGTTTCCAAAGTCACCTTTCCCTTCAAAAGCTAATTTCACCTCCAGATTGGCCATGTTTATCCCCCCCGAACTCCTCGTCCGGGGTATTTTGCCTTTTTTAATTAAAGTCATTAAGCCGGGCTTGTCAGGTAACAGGGGGATCCTAAGCCCAGAGGCATTGCGTGTGTGTGTGGGTCGGCACCTGGATGTGTGCGAGTCTCGGCAGCTGTGGCAACTACTCTCTCTCTCTTCCTCCCTGTGTTCTCCGCAGCTGTGTCGTGGATGAGATGGACTTCTCGGGGATGGAGCTGGACGAGGCACTGAGGAAGTTTCAGGCCCACATTCGTGTCCAGGGAGAAGCCCAGAAGGTGGAGCGTCTTATCGAGGCCTTCAGGTAATTGGAAAAGCAGTTTATCTGACATGTGTTCTCACTGGTACTGTACAGGGAGCAGATCGGCGGCAGACGCTATAGAATTTCAAAAACTAAGTTTGGTTTTCTTTCTTGTTCTAATCAGTATTTAAAGTTTAGGGAAAAGATTAGAGAGGCCATTTTTTTCACTAAGCTCATAGATGGGAGGGGCCCAGAACCTTTTCAATGACTCAATGAAGAAAAGCTTAGTGAACTGACTCACTGTCGTCGTATTGTGTTGTGTTTGTTTGTGTCAGAAATAGATCTTGTGTCTATTTTCACATGCATGGGCGATGCAGATGTAGCCGTCACACATGGCTAGTGCTAAGCAGCTTGGCTAAATGCCCATAACAACCATTTATACCTGAACAAATCGCAATTAAACACCAAGCAACAAAAAAATCCATATCCGCACACGTGTACTAATGTTCAGAAACATTCATGTGCAGAGGAAATAGAAGGAAGAGAAGGAAATAGCTTGTAGGAGTATTTATCATCAGAATAACCCTCATTTGACCTGCTGGTGTGATTAAGATCCTGTGGTAAAGTAAAGCAGGAAAACGTGCTTGTATGACAAAAATTCAATAAAAAACTAACGACAGTCAGCCATGCACGCAGAATGAGAAGCACTACACATTTCTCAGGAGTAATGGAGAAAGCATGGACTCCCATGAATATGCAGGAATCGCTGTAACAGTTCTGACGCGAGGAGTCGAGACGCGCTGCCAAACACACACTCTCCTTTCCCCCCTCCGCTCGGCTACAATTAGATGTCGAACAAAAAAGCCCTCGTGTGAAAAAGCCGAAACCGCCGTGTAATCTCTGGCAGGCGCCTGTTTTTCGCGACAGGGAGACAAAGTGCATCTGTGGCGCCGTGTGGTGTCGGCGCCTGGTTTTTGTTTTTTTCCGTGTCGCCGTTTGAGCAACAACCACCTGTCACAGATGTGTGGAGGCGCCGTTGTCGGAGTCAGTGGGCAGAATGGTTTGGCACTGGTGCTGTTTGGATATCAGCCCACGTCCATGTGTGGAATTAGTTGGAGGAAGTGGGGGGGGGGGGTGTGGAGGACATGAACTGGTAAAGGGAAGAAGGAAGGAAGGATGGAAGGGGGGGAGGAACAAGCGAAGAGGGTTTATAAATAACTGGCATTGCATAACCGCTGCTGCCTCTCTGTGTGCCTGCCTCCTCTGCTCCTGGGCTTTGATATGACTCCCAACACACACACACGCACACACACACACACACGCACACACACACATCTCTGAAGCAAGTAAAGGGATTTGAAGCAGCAGCAAACGAGAGAGTGAGGGGTGGAAGAAGTGAAAAGCAGCCAGCAGCCCTCGGTATCTGCTGCGTCAGTGTGCTAATGAATGAGCAGATATGAGCCAGAGTCCCGATGCTGCGGATCCATGCGGCGTGTGTTTTCATCTCTGAATCACGGCGTAGTAACATGATACTCGTATTTACTCATCCTGCACTCGCGTACATTTTTCCCGTTTGCCCCTCACATCACGGTTTCCATGCACCATGCAGGAATCAGTGTTGTGTTGCGACATCTGAGAGAAAAGTTGTCGCGACCGCAAATGCCAAAGTCCATTCAGAGAGAAGCCCACATCTCACCCTCGTTATTGTGTGTGTCTGTCCGTGAAGGGTTTTTCACTGTGTGTTGCTGCACTGCATGATTCAAAGACAAGCACATAATCACTGGTTGCTGCCGAGTCACGATTTCCAATCCGCTGAGATGTGAATAAGAATCTGTGCACAGCCCTGTGATTATCATGCTTAAACAAATGCTGTCTGAGGAGTGCGCCACCAACGCACAATGAATATTAATCTTATTCTCCTAGTTGATAGACATTTAAAACAAATTAAAATCATTGTTTCAATAATAATGCATGACCCCTATGTGCTTGATTTCAACTGATACACGTGGAAGATGCAGATAAAGACGTTTACTTGGAAAGACACTGAGATTCCATCGTTATTTGGTGAAGACTTGACTGGTTATGAACATGTCTGACCCAGACAATCTCCTGCTGCGTTCCTCATGTGTTAAAGTCCATGTTTGAAAATAGCTTTAGTGAATGAACCCAACTACACAAGTGAGATTTGAGATCGATAAAAGAAATTGAGCCATTGTAAAGGCCTTTATAGAAACAAGCATAAACACGCAACCTCAAGCTTTGTCATGCAAGGCTCACAGGTGTTAACCTACTGTATGTTTATCAACACATGTTTCTTTACTCAACCACACACAGACATTAGAATCCAATTATGCAGCTCAATGGTTCTGCAAAAAGGTGCTGCGTGGAAAATACTGATTAAAGTAACGATCATACACTCCGACGCACAGGATCCTCAAAAACACACATCTCCTCATTCCCCTTCACACTGTGTATATATGTATATATGATTATATCTAGATGTACTCTTGTTCATCCATCCGCTAACCAGGAAGTATTCGTGCCCTTCACGGAGATGGAAGCAATTTCTCACTCTCTTTTTAACATTTGAGCACTACGTATGAAAACACCCAATGCATGTGTCTACAAAACTGTTCGATTCCCGGCTTCCATAACCACACAATGACACACATGTCCGTTCTCCACTTCTGATATGTAGTTGTGTCAGGGTTTAAACCAATCCACTGCTGTGTTCCTCTGCAGAACAAAAAGAAGCCACATCAGGGATTTCAAACGTCACATTTCTTCTCTGCGGCGCAGTAACTACCTGCGTAAATTCGGCAACCCCCGGCCCATAAATGTTGCAGAGTGTTTAATTATGGCTCAGGACTCGGTGGACCTTGTCAGCGTTTGTGTAGTGCCGGCGAATAAACAACAGAAGGATGGAACTTTATTGTTTTATATCGTAAACAAAACGATTCCAAGACGGTGGTAAATCACAGAAGAGAGTCCTTTGCTCTTTTTTGTTGCACCCACACTTATTTCACAGTGAACGGTGTAAGCACCCGGCCCACTGGGATGAATGTGTTTAAACAGAGAGACGGTGTTTGAGCCCAGCACCTGCTGAGGGGTTCATGACTGCCTAGGGGCGGCTAACTGCTTCCAATGAAGCCAAGAGCAAAATTAAAGCCATAACTCTTATTTTTGACATTGACACTCACGCTCAGCTTGTGCTAAGGCGTTTTACGAGCATGTTGCACAGTGAGGGAAGCCTGTAGAGGCTGAGAATAACTAATTATACACGACTTGTCTTCCATCTGTTACGCCTTCTCATCTTTCCTCGTCTTCCTGCCCTTTATATTTCACTAATTCATCTCACTCTGTCCTTACCATCGCCTCTAACTACTCTGTCCCTTGCTCTACTTCTGTCACTCCTCCATGTTTACATCTGCCGTCACGACTCAAGACTACACAAAAGGCACGGGCGACAACACAGCTTTTCAAAGTGAAGCCCAATCGTCTGTATCGTCCCCTGGTGGCTAGCTGCAGTGTGGGTCCTCCATGTTGAGGCTCATTAATGCTGCAGTCACTGTGAACTTTACTGAGTCTCCGTCTCAAAGGATGAAACCTTCATCATACGTCCTTTACCGGCCTGGTTGTTGAGCAATACATCCACTAGAGGGCGGTGCAGAGCAGAAAGTGTCTTACGAAAACAAACATGGCGACGGTAGAGGAGGCAAAAGCAGATGTGTTGTAAACGTGGTCTAATTTACCAACTCAAAATGTCTTCCTCATGTCCTATATGGTCATATGGTCATTACTGCCGCCTCACGATTGGTCAAGAGCATGTTTTGGCTCCACATCACAATCTCTGCCAGACCATGGCTCTGAATTACGTCAACAGAACAAGATGGCAGCTTGTGTTTCCATGATATACTGGCTTCGTTTTTGTAAAACACAAAGTGGAGCTGCATCCTCAATCGATAAACACAGTCAATGGTTATAACCCACATCTATTACTCCTTCAATTCATCCCTAATGGTTCTTTCTCTCCTTTTAACCAACAGCCAGCGCTACTGCATGTGCAACCCTGACGTGGTGCAGCAGTTTCACAACCCGGACACCATCTTCATCCTGGCCTTCGCCATCATTCTGCTCAACACCGACATGTACAGCCCCAACATCAAGCCCGATCGCAAGATGCTGCTGGAGGACTTCATACGCAACCTGCGAGGTAAGATACCATCGCAATCTGCCTGTGTGTGTCTGTGTGTGGGTGTGGGTGCGGTGTGTAGAGGCACTTTAAGCTAGAGTGACATAAATTATAGCTTGTAACCAGCTCAAGCAGGAAGGTTAGTCTTTTAGGAGCGTATGTGCATGTGCTGTCACTTGAGAAGTGATGAGTGAGCTAAATAGTTCACTCAGTAAGTAGATGCTAACAACATGCACACAGGAAGGTGACTCAGCAAATATAGAAGAGTCCTGCCGACACTAATCTCAGATAAAGAACGGAACAAAGACTATCACCATAAAGGAGGTTGGATAGTTCAACACAGGTATAAATCGAATCATATGTTCACCATTTTGTAGTGGCGTCTGAATGTTTAGTGACTACTCATTGTTTCCCACAATGCATCATGACAAACAGTGAACAACCAAAGGTCAATAACCGAGCGATATGGATTGTGCACACGACGGAGCGGCGACAGGAAAGACTTACTATTAAACGCTTGTTACCCTTTCTTCTCTTACAACATTTTTCGCTCTAGCATTGACCTCCTGATAACTTACATATGAACAAATAAAACTCAATTAAATGCATTGATCCTTCCGAGACCTCGGGCGTGTTTGCCGTTTTTTTTATGCTTTTAATTTGTCCTTTGTACGCCACATTAAAGAGGGTTTAAACGTGCCAATCCCTTATATCTATTTTCAGAACAACATTGCCTATAAGAAAATAATTTTTTACATTAACAAAGATTGTCTATTCATTGGACCTTTAAACGAAAATAAATGTGACGACGCCGGCTAGCAAGGCAACTGGCAGGCAACTCAAGATGCACTGCGCCAATCATGTTACATACATCATGTGACATACATCAATCTCCATAACCATCTATAATACACACCCACCTTTTCAGGGGGTCTATTTAGCCAGAGAGACATTTCCCATCAACCCCTCTTGCTCGCACTGCTGCTGCAGTATTGCTACCTGTTGCTTCAGCCCCTCCACCCCCCCCAGCACCCACCTGTAGGCTCCAACGGGGGGGGGGGGGGGAGTATTTGCTCATCACTCCCATCATTCCTGTGTAATCATATGGGGGAGTGATTAAGTTGGAGCCTAGATGCCAAACACTAAATCTGTTGTAATAAATATATTACATGATCGAACGTGAGTTGTCTGACTGAAATAAGAAAATATCCAAAATGCTTACAAAATATCCCATAATCTTAGATGGGTCTTTTTTTTTATTTATTTACTATATGGCATTCAATAGTAGAAATTGCTCACTGTTTATATGACTGATTGAATGAAATTGGTTTTCTTTGGGTAATTTAAAAAGTAAAGCGTTTCCCTGATGAATATGTCCTGCGGTGGCAAACCTCCCTGCACTGATCTAAATGATAAATGATTACATCCCCCCAATCCCACCCCCCTTCCCGTTGTGCTTTACACAATCACAGCGACAGACAGGAGACGCCTGTTGTTCTCGTCAAACAGATGCTCGTTCGCCGAGGGCCGAGGTAGAGACAGGTTCTGCTCTCCCTCTGTGAAATCAGCCGGGGAACACCAAGGTCGCCGCAGAACAAGTTTAATAAATGCATGCAGACTTTTCCCGCCTGCAATTAAATTAAGTCGGAAAATCAATTCCGGTATCTCATGTGAATTAAAACATGTCGCTCTCTCCCCGACTCTACATTTGTTTTCTGCTCAGCTCACGGTTTCCTCTCTCTCTCTCTCTCTCTCTCTCTGTGTATCCGTTATCTTGTTTTTTCTCCATCACAATATTGCGCCGTCTGTTTATTCAGCCGCCGTCCCTCGTCTGTTCTCTCTCTCTGTCTCTTCCACAGAAGCATAGTTCACTCAGCTAATTGGCTGAGGTGAAATGCAATTATACACCAGAAACCAATAGTAATGAAGAACCGAAGAGCATTCATTATCTCAATTAAAACAGAAGGGAAGAGTCAGAGCCGCTGCACAAGGGTTCAACATAACACAGACCAGCTTCCAATAAAATAATCTGGTTCACCAGCCCACTGAAAACTGACATCTGTGCTGTGTTATTTATGATTTTTTTTATTTCTATTTGGAGGGATGTGTCAGTGTTGCACAAGGAGATCACCTCCCTTTTAAAGAAGAAGTACTTTTTGGCAGTTGGAGTGGCATTCACAGCCCCTGCGTACATAATTGGCACCTGTGTCTCCGCAGTGTCCCGGGGAGCCTCGCTATTTTCTCCTAACACACCCTGCCCCATTGAAACTCAATGTACCACACCACATGTCGTACAGCTGTGCGGACATAACCGGGAGCTCTACCTGCGAGGAAATGGCCTTGAACTGGGCTGTGGTTCCAACGGCAAATAATTAAAAAGACACACTGCAAGAGGAAGGAGACTTTCAGGGAAAACAAGAAAAGCAGCTACCATGTGATGTGTGTGTACTGGTGTGTAATTGGACTATTTTCCTCATCTCAGGTGTGGATGATGGAGCGGATATCCCCAGAGACATGGTGGTGGGAATCTACGAGAGAATACAGCTGAGGGAGTTACGCTCCAATGAAGACCACGTCACCTACGTCTCCAAGGTGGAGCAGTCTATTGTGGGCATGAAGACGGTAAGCGCATGACATAGCCCTTAATGGCAACCAACTTAATAATAACCATTTAACCTGTTTAACTGGTTGCTTCGACCATTGAGGCCAGCACAACCAGTTGATAACGCAACTCTATCATTAATTTACAGTTGTGGTTACAGCTGCCTGATGAGTGTGAGGCAGAGATTCGCTTCCTCCTGAGGGAACTGTTTGTTTCTATTGGTTTTCTCACTATGACTGATCCCTTTCAGGTTTCTCATAATAATGTAATCCTCTGTTAATATTAGAAATGTGGATTAGAGCAGCTTTAACCCTGCAGTGAAACCAGGTCTAAACCCCCAATTAGCCTTTTGAAGAAGCAAGGACGACTCCACATATTCTCATAAATATACAGGAGACAGGAATAACAGTAAACACACACACACAGAGACTAGGGCTGGGTAATTAACTGAAAATGTATCAAAACAGACATGGATAACCTCTAATTTTGCTCATGTTGTTTAATTCAGTTAATACTTTACTCAAAGTTTGCATTAACAAATCGTTGGGTGTCCTCCCTCCTCCCTCACCCACTGACATCACATTACAAGTTAACAATAAACACTAACATCATCGATAAATAACGAAATAAATGTGATCATCAGTTTGTGAGAATGATCGTTCATTAATCCTGATCGAGGTGAAAGTTTGAAATAATCGCTTATTAGGACTTTCCATTCACTGCCATTCATTGTGGACCGCCAAACGAAAATCTTTCCCCCTTACCTCAACCAGGACCTCGGAAAATTAAGTTTGCCTCATTAGGACCGGCTCTGGTCTCCATAAGTATGTTAATGTCCTGAAGATGGAACACAAATGAGTGTTCAGATAATGTTTTCTCTAAAACTCTGTACAGCCTTCGCCCAGTTGTTTCCTGTCAATGAGCCACAGCTTCGAGCAGCAGTTGTAATACCTCTAGTGGCCCATTGTTCCATCATCATACACCAAAGTTATTATTACAGCACAATCTCAGGAGACACACACTGATCACACTTCCTATATTTAATGAGTTTTGTCGAACAATTAGGCAGAGTTGACCACTTCGACTTCACAAACACACAAAACACACACACACAACACAGTGCCGAGTGACTCACTCGTTATTCAAGGCCTCGTCACTACCACCTAGCCTTAGTAGCCTTGACGGAGCACATTTATTAGCCATTAAATGTCTCATCAGCAGCGCGATCATTACCTCAGGTCATTACTCCTGCAAGATACATCGTTAACAACCGCCATCATTAAGACCCTCCCCCCTTAACTGTTCAGAGAGCAGCTGACTCGTTTGCGTCTAGCACGCAGCGCCTCCGGAGGATTTCAGGAGAATGTGCGGAGTTCGTTGCAGGTCGGAAAGCTTGAGACAGACACACAGGCAGGAGTTGGCTTGATAATTGTGTGATTACTCTGAATCAGGGGGGAATGTGTTCTCCGTGCCCTCTCATAACACTGGAAGGCTTTTTTTTTTTTTTAAATAGTTCTGGGAATTCTGATATCGGTGCAAGGCATTCCAATCCTTAATGAAATATAGATTAAAGTTGCAAAGTTTCTTTCTCTCATCTCACATAGACATTTATATATATATATTGTATCCACACACAAGAGCCGGTTTTAAAGTTTTTCCTCAAAACATTCGGGTTAGTCCGACCATTAGTGACCTCTGATACTAGACTTTTCAAGTTTTGTCAAAGTACACATAGTTTACAAGGGTTGAGTTTTGTCCCACTGTCGTCCTTCATGACACTTCCATTTCCTGTTTGAGCTGAGACGTTGAATAAGATGTGTACTGAAGAGATTTAGGAGAATAATAACAGCTAACTAATGTAATCTCGTTATTTTCCAGAACTTTCTGCTTTCTACAAACACACATTACAAACCATTGTCAGAGCCATTACATTGTGTTACCCTACATCTCGTTTATCGGATTGTAACACACCACTTCTTGTACGTCCTCGATATTGAGGAACTTTGGTGGAAATGCAGCCGTCTACCTTCAAGTGTCTCTCTCAGTGATAGATCAGTAGTCATAGGATGACAAAGAGAGCTGTCATACAGTTAATAATGATGGATTGTTGTGGCAGGAAGTGATTATTGCTGCTCATATAAATTCTCTGTCAAAAAATAGTAAATACAATATAATCCATCCCTGAAGGTGTCAGAGTCCCTGCATTGTAGATTATAAATTTATAATCCTAGACAGGAGTTGCACACAGGATAATTTTGAATGAATGGGTTTCTCCATAATAGGAGTTTGGTTTGAAGTAAATATTTAATGTCGTGATGAAAGCCAAGTAACCACCCTTCTTGAATTTGAAGCTGTAGCAGTTTAGTTAACGCAACACGTTGGAAAACTATCCTTTCAAACTGTTTCTTAATCCTGTCAGTAGAAGGACTGGTTTCTGTTTTTTTTTTACCAGCGTGAGTGGGAGGCATTTCAGGCTAACGATGTCTTTACATGTTTCTGACATTAGTCTAATGAGAAAGCAGGCTGACTGGCTGCTGCCGGCTGTAAACCCTGCAGTGATGAGTGATGGCAGAGCAGGAGAGAGAAAGAAAGAGGCTGTGTGCATTCACTGCATTGCAAATAGCACACAGGCGGGGAGGGGGGAGGGGGGGGGGATGAGACACAAATCTGAAAGTAGTGAAGACTGAACGCAGATCGTGTGTATTTGGACCTAACGGCTGCCTCTCAGCCGGTGTTGTGATTTCTTCAGCAATCGAAGTCAGAGAGCCGGACGAGACAAGAACATGATTAGATCAGTCTCTGAAGGCATGAGCCACCCCCCCCCCCCACCCCCACACACACCTCCCTGTAATCAGCTTAAACTTGGAAAAGCACTTAAGTCCAGTAAGAGAAGCTTGAGGCTTCAAGGGACACAACTGGAGAAAGGTATAATCATTCACTGTACAAGTAGAAAACACTAATTCTGATCAGATACTGACAGGGAACGGTTTGTACAGAGGATGACGGCATGAGCAAAAAGCAAAGAAAATATATCCCTCTTTTTCATACTATTTACTATCTACTTTTGTATTATTATTAGCATTATTATTATTATTGTTATTATTATCATTATTATCCATCCTTACATTGTAGCCATGATCAGACCCAGCAAGTACAAGAGTAGATTGCCGAATTGTAGATATGTTAATCTCAGATATTCAGCGAGGAAACTTTCTGGTTCAGGAATCTGGGGATCATGGGTAACATCCACTGTTCAGTAGTGGGAAAACCACCTAATCCCCATGTGTCGCTGCAGGGGGCGCCGTTGCTCAGTAAGACTTATTTAGTGTAGCTTTAAAGATCTTATCCAGACAGGGTGTCACACAAACATGCTTCGATTTGAATATGAACAATGTCTGATATGACCAAAATAAATGATTAGGTACATTTGACATGTTCTAAAATGTAAAAAAAACACTGAAGTATCAGTATTATATAGGGAAAGACAATAAATAGAGATATAGCGAGAGCACTTACACTTATCTATCTCTAATTAACATTTTAAGATCTGTTTTAAGATCTGTTGGATCCGAGTTTATGTCACTAGCTTGTTTCAGCCTGTTGAGTTCAATTGGGTTCTTTAATAATACTTCAGCCCTTAACCACAGTAATTAATGTGTAATTTAGTACTATTGCCAGAGTCCATCGTATTTAAAGTGTAGCTCCAGTGGTAAAGTCTCATCACGTCTTCATCTGGCATTGATGGATTTTTCTTTTCTGAGCCTCCAAGTCATTTAATCTGAGCGAGTGAAGACTTACCTGTGTGTGTCTGTGCGTGTGTGTGTGTGTGTCTCCGCAGGTTCTCTCTGTCCCTCACAGAAGATTGGTGTGCTGCAGTCGACTTTTCGAGGTGACAGATGTCAACAAGGCCCAGAAGCAGGCGGCGCACCAGAGAGAAGTCTTCCTCTTCAACGATCTAATTGTGGTGAGAAAAATCAAAAAGACACACAACTCCTTTGAAATGATTCATATTTGCTGTTGTGGTTTTCACATGTGTCTTCTTTTAAAACCAGCCCTCAAATGTTGTGGCTGCTGCTGCACATGCTCAAGCTGTAAAGCTGCTTATTTTGTTGTGACAGCTTCAACGCATCATCACTGACTTTGACTTTGAGCCATTTCTGTTTCACAACTCAGGCCCATCCAGCCCTGTCTTTTAATAACAGATGCAGAGTCGTAGCGAGCGCATGAGAAAAAGATCTGTCCCCTACAGAGTCCCTTATGGTGTAAGATCCACTTCAGTATATACATATATATGTATATGTCCTTGTTGACATTTACATCAAATATGTTGATCTCAAGCCAGGGAAAGAAAAAGCAATATGGCAACCCCCCCCCCCCCCCCACGCCTTTGCTTTTATATGATAAACAATAAGTAGCTGCAGGAAGAGGCCGATTTTCAGGTAGGAGGTGAAAACAGAGTTATCTCCCACCATCACAGGAGAATTCTCTTCATTCAGATGGAAAAGTTATCGGAGCGATGTCTACTCAGTAATCCTGATAGTTTGGACAGCGAAGGAGAAATTGTCTTTGAAAGATTTTTTTTACTATGGAGTTAAAGCGATGGGGACTTATTCTTAAAACTTGGCCCGGTTCCTGCAGCTTAAACACGTCAAGGAGTATTTAAAGTGTTGATGTGATGTATTGGTTTAATACACCTTGCTTTGTAAATGATGTTCCCCAGTGGGGCCGCGAAATAGATTTCGCCTCATCTTTCTCTATATCTGTGAAGGTCATTGAATGAAAAAGCTCCGCAACATCTCTAATCCATCCTGATAGAAGCTCGAAGAGGTTTTTCCATACAGATTACAGCAGCAGAACCTTCGTAAAAATCGCAGTGTACATCACTATTGACTCAATTTGCTTTTTTAATGCGTTTTAAATCAGTTGTTCTCGCCCAGCTTCCTTTGAGGCGGTTCTGTGATCTGTAGATCTCTGGGATAATCCCATATCTTTTATTGGGCACTGCTGTCATTCAGGGTTGTTACTGCTCCTGCTGCTCTCGTTTTCACCTTAAGTGTTTCTGGCTGAATCAAAAGCAAAGAGTGTAATTATACTCAAACAAGCAAACTAGGAGTCCAAACCCAAACTACAGGAAGCAAAAAGGAAACAAACCAGCAACGCAGGGAGCAAAAACAAGAACAATTCCAGGGAAAGAAGCTATGTCACTAAATTATAATGGCACTATTCACCTCTTTCTCTTTTATCTTACTCACAAAAATAATATATCAGGGAACACAAATGCTAATTCTTCTAAAACGATTTTGCATTATGATGCTATACATTCAAATTAAATTAAATTAAATATCTGAAAATAAACTTTTGTCCACTGAGGCCGGAACATGAGATCAGCTTGTCCCTCAAACACAGTCATGAAGAAAGTAAAGAACATAAAGTGAAAAGTCCCAAACTTGAATAGAGCAACTTGTCATCTCATCTCATTCTCACTCGGGATTCAGTCTATTTACACAGGGAATGAATTTTAAAAGTAAAACAGGAAGTAAGGAACTTAAAGTGCAAACAACGATATTAATCTAAAACTCCAAATATATAAAACTTTATGACAATGTTATTCTGAGAGTCAAGAATCAGCTTCTGATTAAATTACATGTTGAAAACTCAAACAATTTTCCTCTAAGTGACACTAATACTCTGCCATGGAATCCTGACATATCTAATAACTTAAATCTACTTTATATCTTTTTTAAATACTCCACCTACACCTCTAAGATTCCCTGAATCTGTGGAATCATATGAAAAGCTGCTAATGCTGTTTAAACAGGCTTTTTCATGTGATTCATGTGAACTTAGTCCGTCTCTTATTTAGTTTGATGGATTCTGCATTCTGTTTTGAACTGACTTACTAACTCAATATAACTTTTGTTATTTTCTCGTTACCTGCAGATCTTGAAGCTTTGTCCAAAGAAGAAGAGTCCTGCAGCCTACACGTTCTGCAAAGCCATGGGCCTGCTGGGCATGCAGTTCCACCTGTTTGAAAACGAGTGTAAGTCAAACTGACATGAAGAAAACCACAACACACTCCCAAGTTAACACCCCAACCTTTGGTCTGAATATAAAGGATAAAACTTGAACTTCTGTCCCTGTTGACCTCAGACTACCCGCACGGCATCACCATCCTCTCGCCCTTCGGATCGGACAAGAAGCAGATTCTTAACTTCTGCGCCCAGAGTGCAGAGGACCTGCTCAAATTCATCGAGGACCTGAAGGAATCAATCGCGGAGGTGTCGGAGATGGAGCAGATACGTATTGAATGTGAGTGCGAGCCCTGACAGTTTCTATTTTCACCTCTATAATACAATGAAAAACTCTATAACCCGCAGGACTATTCTCTACTCTTACCCTTCTAAAATACAGCACAGATTGTTATAATGCTGGAAAATACTCCAATCACATTACCTCTGACCTAAAAAGTGAAAATAATAATTAAATTATTAATAATACTTTATATAATAATTACTATTATGGATACTTTTTTCTTCCCGTGGTTGAATACATGTGTACTTGTACATGTTGTCGTATGTTGACTAAATGAAATGCTTGCACCTTTTTCAAAATCTCACACAAGCTGTAAGCCATAAACACAAACGCAAAACAGAGCTACTAAAAGTGATGCTTGTCTCTTTGATGTGTTACGGTACAGGTGCCCTCTTTACATGGGTGTTCCAATGGCCCTTTACCATAACACCTTAAATAGACAAGCATCAAATTTATAGAACGGCTGCTTGACCGGGTTTTTCACAAATAGGGCTCACTTGACAGCAACAAGTCGTTCACATCAGTTGTGGTTGTGTTTCCACTGTGTGGCTTTTGCAGTTGTGTTGCCGTTTTTGTGAGATATCTCGGTACAGACGTTTGAAAGTACTTTGTGGGGATGTGAATAGATATTTCAGTTAATACAGTCGTCCTTTCGTCAGCGTCCTCTTTGTGTTGTGTTAGTTTGGGGTCAGACTTTTGCATTTCTCCTGTGCAGCTCAAACAGATTCCAGAAGGGAGGGGAATAGATTTAGATTTTGTATGTACATCTGAAAATCCTCCAGACAACAAGAAAGGCACATACTTAAGACACACTCACACACATGGAGAAACCTGAGCTTCCCCGGTCTGGATCCTGCCAGTGGGCATCAAAGAGAGCACCCCCGCTGGGATTTGACGCAACTGCATTAGCCTTTCGCGGAGAGGGAGGGTCCGCAGCCGGGGGCGGGGGAGAGCAGCCGACAACATATGGAGACGGGCAGGGGTTAACAGATGGAAGTTATTTCTCTCTCTGGAGTCGAGTAACGAGACGAGCTCCAAAAAACACACACGCGAACCAATGCACTCACATGAACAAGAATGCATGTTGGGACACAGACGAAGAAAAGATATACTATGGAACAGAAACAGCACAACTCCCTTTCACCTCCCAGGACTTTTTGTGTTGTAGTAAACATGCCTGAAGCACAGTCACTTGTGTGTTGCACTTCCAGCATCTCAGAGCGTTTCTGATCCCGCATGTGAAGATGATATATTTTAAGAGTTCAAGAGTTTCTATTTCAACGTAAGAGTTTTATTTATCTTTAACAACTTTATTGAAAATGTATTCTCCATACTGTTTATGTCGAATTGAAGAATATCACCCGGCAGCTTTTAGGTAAATTAGAACACACACAACATTTAGTCATTAGGATTGGAAATGACAGGCAATTACTGTCGAGTGTGAAGTTTAATTAAGGAGGTTCTGAGCTTCGAGGAGGGAGTTGGAGAGGAAGGCACCAGAAAGTGTGTGTGTGTGTTTGTGTACGTACATTTTTTGAAAGACAAAAGATATTCCTGTTAATGTTGTCACACCTTCCCATCGACCCCCTTTGCTCTCTGTCACAGTGATTATTCTGGATCCTTCTTGTTTCCTCCTCTCCGCAGGGGAGCTGGAGAAGCAGCAGGGAGCCAAGACGCACTCGCTAAAGAACAACGGCACACAGCTCGAGCTGCGTGGCAAACCGGGCTCCACGTCAGGTGTGTGTGAGTGTGTTTGCACTGTCGCTTCCCTAATTTCAAAAACCCACCACCGAGGCCTTGTTCCCCGCTCTCGCATTAATGTGCCTGCTGTTGAGAACGAACATTTTAAATTGGTGCCTATATTTAAACTGTTTTCAATTCATAGAAAAAAAGGTTTATTTTTAAAGACGCAGTAAAAGAGAGAACGACGGTTTAACAGGGACATATTCCCGCCGCTCTCTCTTTTTATATTCCCTGCCTTCAGGAAACCAGGAGGTAGACGACAGGAGCCCACACAATGCAGTGGAGGTAAGTGCCTAGTGATAGGGCCGTGTCCCGAACGACAGGTAAGTCAGATCCGTAGGAGTCAGTGCAGCTTGTCATGATGAGACGTAGGAGGAGATAGAGATCCCCAGGACTTAAGGGCTAGAGAAGCCAAGCAGGAGTGGGTGAGGAGTGTGTCACAGAGGAAACCCAACCAAACTTAATGGGTTTAAACGTGTGTGTGTTTGTGTGTGTGTGTTTTAAACCTGTCTTTAGTCAAGAGGGTGGTCTTGAACTCAATGATCTCACGACTTATGGTTGTCCGATTTTTCAAAGGCTTTCACTCAAAACACCCCGCTTGCACTCAAATATTCTCTGCCTGCTCTGCTCCAGTGGCAGCTCTTCTGCCTTGTGTGAAAAGTCTGCCCTCAGATTTGTGCAACAAGTCCGTCATAATTCCCCCGACCAATAGAATGTGAGGTGTAGTTATGATGCATGAAATTGCCCCGCCCTCTTTTTGGTTGCCTTTGCTGTTTGTACTCTTCCAACAAAATACAGGGGGGAAAGAAATTTAATATATGATACAAAAATTACAGTCCTTGGAGAAGAGCTGAAGCTGGAGCAGAGCAAATCTAAGCACAACTAAGGTATATTTGAGTGTGAGTGCAGGGTTTTGAGCGAGAGGGTCACAAAATCCGAACCTGAAAGTCTTGCTATCAAACGGAAAGACCACACTCTGGGATAAAGACGCAAGGGGAAAAAAATACCTATAAAATGTTTGGGGGGGAAATGAATAAAAACAGAAGCAGGTTCCTGCTCTTTGGATATGCAGCAGACTCAGAGGCTTAAACATTACGCGCACGCTCAAAAAGGAACAGGTTGTAATTAGTTTCACAGGCTCAGGCAGAAATGGTGACTCCTGCAGGGACTTTAGCCGTCGCTAAAAGTAGCTGAGGACACAAGTGGAATGCATAAAGTGTGTGTGTGTGTGTGTGTGTGTGTGTGTGTGTGAGCATCCAAGACCTTAATTAACACAGCAAAGTGCAGGCTGATAGATCTTGTTTGACCCAGTGTCTTCACCTCACTAGACCTCCGTTACGGTGCGGGCTGGGGAGGGGCTGTGGGGGGGGGGGGGGGGGACTTCCTGTGCAAGCTGAACTACACTACCCATGGGGCTTTGCAATTACCATCCAGCTGGGCCTCATGTGCAGCAGTGGAATCAATAGCGTAAATCCAAATATGGGCAGGGTCCGTTTGACATGATGTGGATTTTTTAAATTCCACACAGCTTGTAAATCTTCACTCAGGAGCTTGTTAGGGAAGAAGCGATTACACACACACTTCAAACTGAAAGCTTTCACAACCATTTGATTTTCATAAGTATAAATGCCCGCATATAGCAATAATTACTGCAGAGGAAAACACGCCGGTGTTGCCGCACAAGAGACATTTGAAGACATAAAAATAAAATGATCTTTTTATCGTGCGTTTGTTGATGCATACTCTTCTGCAGCAGGCTGAAGGCTGATAATTGGACACAATGATCAACTTTAACTTGAAAGAGCCACTAATGCTGTGCAATAATATCTGAGGTTTTATGGATGTTTATGCAAAATAAGCACACAGGCGAGAGAGAACCCATTAAAGCGAGAATAAAATAAAAATGTTATTCTTTATTACCTGCAGTAACGCTTCAATCTAATGTTTGGCAGAAGATGGGTATCTCTCTCTAATATGAGGCTGACTTAAGGTCTCCTTCTCTCATTTATGTTTGCACCTCAGGTTAGTCCTCACCGGTAAATGTCAGTGGCTGCTGAAAGAACATTCATCTTTGAGACCAGGAAGGTCACTCAGAGAAATCCTGCTCCTGACGGGGACATGAGTACAGGGACATTTCTGAAGCTGTTAGGATTTGATGAGTAAAGTGTTGAGGATGTGGTGTCACAGTCAGATTCACAGTCTGAAAGGGACCTAGCTTTTATTGACGGTGACTGTGTTTCTATTGACACCAATTTTGCAGCTATTGACCTTATGCTGAATGAGACATTATATTGATAATGATGTTCACATGAGTGGCAATATAATACTCAATTTATATTCTCGTTTACAAGTTTCAGGGAATAGCAAACTTTGTCAAATATCAAAATTGCTTTAACCATCGATAGTCCAGAACCTCTGGAATCATATCTGAATACATCAAAACCTTTAAGAAACTGCAACCGGTTTATTTCTGGCTTGAAATGTGAACATATCTGAATACATTGTTTAAGCATCTGCAGCTTAATTTGATCTTTCTGTCGTTTAGACAAAAGAAGACTATTTTGGCTATTAATTGATATTTTCTAAACTGCTATTTTGACTGATCAATAAGGAAATGAGTGGTTAATTGCTTTTAGGACTCTACTTGTGCTTCTGTAGTCTAAAGTAACTGAACTGATCCAGAGCTTATGATCTCCTTATTGATTAGCATGGCATTTTTAGACAATTCTATTTTATAGGATCCTTGAAATTTGCCTCATTCAAATTACCCGAATCAGCCAAATAACCGATACCTGACAAACTACTCTAGTCTTAAACTGAAATTTGTCTCTTCAGCTGTGGAACAAAGTTATTCTCTCCATTTAGAAATCAAAGTTTTGAAAGGCAGCAGACAGAAAGTCCTTCTCCCTCTTAAGTGCCTCAGAGCTCAGTGATACCGGATCTGAGCTTTTGTGCCAAAGTTGTCAAGGAGAAATAATGGGGGGCAGATTGAATGGGAGCAAATGTTAATGGAGTCCTTTCTCACAAGCATCTCACCGGCTGCTTAGATCACACAAGGTTCATCTGATTTCTTTCCACTACACACTACACTACACTATATGCATTTCACTTTTGATAAAATCCAGTGTGAAGCAACTGTAGACAAGGCTTTAAAGCAGGATTTAAGGTAAAGATAAGATAAAGGGAAACATAGAGATTAAGAGAAAGATCTAATAAAGCGATGTAATAAATGTGTGAACTGGAGGTTTGCATTCTGATGTGTTGCCTGTGGATGTCTGTGGTTGTCAGTCTGCTCACCTCCACTCCTCCTCTTCTTCCACTTCTCCCTCTTCTACATATGACCTCCGTCTATGTTCTGGTTATCCCGATCCCCCCCCCCGTCCCCCACCACCCCCAACCCCCCCAAGCCTCCTCGTGTGTGCTGTCACCATAGCGCCACACAGTGGTTTGGAAGGGAGACACGGGGGCCCTCAGTGTCCCCTTTGGAACCACCGGCCCCCTAATTTTGCCTCACACAAAAACTCGTACCCCCCTCCCCCATTCCCCACCACTGTCCCCCCCGACCCCTGTCACGTACCAGTGTCCCCACCTCATGTAAGAGTGGAGGGAGGGGAGTGTACAGTGGTCACGATAACTTTGCACCCCCACTGACCCCCCCAGCACCTGAGCCCCCACGCATGCCTTGTGTGTGTGTGCTGTGCGTTCACCACCCCCACCCCACCCCCCCCAAAAAAAGAAAAAGAGGGCTTGAGGATTGTAGAGGAGGAACCAGTTTATAACATTTGATGCTGTTCTCTTGGCTGTTTTCTAAACTAGGTGTCAATTCACAACAGGCTTCAGACGTACCAGCTCAGCAGCAGCAGCTCGGCTCGGAGTCCCGAGAGCGTGGCCCTTCTTAACCACCGGGGGGAGCTCCTTTTCCAGCAGGCGCCCCAGGGGCTAATCCAGGGGCCGGCGCCTCCACCTCAGCACCCGCAGCTGCAGGCAGCAGCAAGCACCCCCGTCCACCACCTCCACCTCCAGCAGCAGCGCCAGACCGCCGTCAGCATGTCCGACCTGCGGCCCGAGACGCTCATCCAGTGTCAACAGATCGTCAAGGTCATCATGCTCGACCCCAGCGGGCAGGGCCGCGTCGAGGCCTTCCTCAGCCAAACGCCCACCCACCACCTCTACCACCACCGCCACAGCCATCGCCAGCTCAGCCACTCGGCCATGTCCACCCCGGTCCGCTCGCCGGACGGCTACCACGGCGGCGACGGCGACGACCACCAGCCCCCGTTACCCCCCCCACCTCCGCCTTATAACCACCCGCACCAGTATATACCCCCCGACCCAGGACTCAGTCTACACCGGACCCCAAGTGACTCTCAGAGCATGGTGTAAATAGATAAACTAGAATCACTTCCCCAAAAAACACACACACAATCACACTTCCATAAATCCTCACCCGCTCTCTATCTATTTAAAAGTACATAATGTACATATATACATACTGAAGAAAGAGCTATAGTGAAAAAAATGAAATCACACTTATAGGCATATATTTAAAAATAAACTAAAAGAAAAAATCAAGATTTTAAAAGAGATAATGAAATAGAGTGCATATATACAGTTTTACTTGATTCCACATGTATTTTGAAATATTAGGTAGTTTTAACAAATTTCTATAACGTTTTTTGTCAGTTTTAAAAGAAAAACTCTCAGATGTTCAGTTCCTGGATGGATTCCTTTTAACTCCAGTATTCACTAAACAACAAAAACCACAGAAATAATGTGAATCCCTCAAACTCTTCCTAGGACGGAGCCACTCTGAGGACCTTCTGTTTTTCGCTTTCAACATCCCACAGCTCACGCCTCCCGTGCTGTATGTGCGCAGGGGTGCATAGCTGACACTTTAACTTAAAAGACTTCATGTGCCAAAATACAAACACGCCTCCACTAAACACTTCTTTGCACTTGACTAAACTCTAGGGCTGGAAGAAAAGAGAAAAAAAATAGTCCTTTTCACGCTTCTCCCTCGAGGAGCATGAGTAACAAAACTGATATTTCATATTTCAAAAATGGAAAAAAAGAAGCTATTTCCCCATTTTCAGTCTTTCTGATTTATTTATGCGATGAAACGCCTTCTGTCCTCTTCTTGTTCTTCTTCTCTGCACCCCTGGATTAAAAAGGCAAAACAAAAAAAAGAGGTGTTTCTCATCAGCTCCTCGGTCGGGCCGCGGCTCTCTATCATCAGAAAACACTCCCGCTCGATTGTCACGCTACAGTGAAGGATGATTGGAAAGCGAAGGCAACAAATCATGTAGACTGTCGCCTAAACCAAAAAGTCCGACCACGGGATGGTTCTGAGTTTCTGTCGTTTGTCTTTCACCGTCCACGTTCAATGTTGTTGAGAAATTCTCGCCACGTTTATCAACAGAGGAAGAACTTCAGTTTTTTCTTATATATTTTGAAATGCCGTAACTGCTCTCCGACTTTTTCTAAAAACCACCGCAATCCCGAACCCCCCCCCCACACCCGTGTGTATACTATACTATACGTAACAACGCACTGTGCATTCATCTGTCGTCTGTGGAAAATTTGTGCTTCTTCACTTTCCTACAGGGAAAATCGCCATGAAGCCCCCCCCCCCCACCCCACCTCCCTGCGAAAAAAAAACGTTAAATGTCAAGATCTGTGTTTTACTTTCTAATTGTGTGAGGCATATTTCCCGCTTTTGTGTGTGTTTAACTGCAGGACTGAGCCGTCCTCCCGCGAGACTCCCAGACACCGTCTCCTCGTGTCGGTACAACTCCCAGGTTTTTTGTTTTCCGCTCCCCCCGTGACTGTTTCCTCCCCCTAACCTTTCAGACTGGCATTTTCAAAAAAGGCTAAACATACACACACACACACACACACACACACACTCACACACACACACAGCTTCTGTTGCAAAACGCTGGCATTAATGGTATTGCTGCTGCTTTAAATAAGAATGGGACAAAAAAAAGACGAATGCATTATCTGATCTGCTCTGTGTCCACCCGAGCTTGGATTGTAAATACCACATGCGAGCGGCTTCCGAGGAAAGGACAAGCGTGTTTCACCTTTGGCCCCTGTCGAAATGCTACTGATCCCCCCCACCCCCACCCCCCCCGTCGCACGTCCCCCATTCTGAAATAGGTCAGCGGCGGAGCCATCTTTTAAACATTAAGCCCCGCCAGGTGCTGCGGGAATGGATGTGCGGTTAACTCTGCTCCCATCCGACCCCGGATCAGTCCCACTTGTTGATTTAAAATCGCGGAGTCACATCAGGGACGTCTCTATCTCATCGTTCTGTCCTTTCCAACTTACCTATCCCGGTGAAAGGACTGTTGTTTCGGGGGGTAGAGTGTGTGTGTGTGTGTGTGTGTGTGTGTGTGTGTGTGTGTCTGTGTGTGTGTATGTGTGTGTGTGTGTGAGTGTCAACAGGTTCCTAATTCCCCCCACAAACAAATCCGACCCGTCCTCTTTTCATCTCAGTCTTTGCTTATAAGACGAATTAGTTTCAAAAGTTTCAAAAAACGAATGAAGAGCTTTTATGATAATTTTCATATTTTTACTAGCTATAAACAAACTTAAAGGTTACGTCAAATCCTGATAACAGTTTGACTATTATGGAATTTTCTTGGTCGATGACGATTGCTTATTTATTTGTTTGAATCAACTTAAAGATATGAAATTGTTCTTTTTATTTCCTGCATGACGTCTGTTTTGAGGCCTTTTGATCTTTAAAGTCCCCAAAGTTTTTTTTGTGCATGGATTCGCTTAAATATGACAATTTTGAAAAGAAAATATGATAATTTTGAAAAGAAAATATGAAATTTTATGATTTCGAAAAAAATGAACACGACTTTTAACAGAAAATTGTTTTTTCTGTGCCTCTAAATAACTCCTCTTTTGTCAAAACAAAGTCATTTCTGCTGCCCTGTCCCTCACTACCCTTTGTATGATTGCACAGTTTTTCCCGTCGATGCATTTTGGGAGACAAGACGTGCTGCGTGTGCAATAAACAAACATGCGGGACACGTTTAAAACCACAGGTCTGTGTTTTGACAGGATAAACCAATGTAGCATTTCTGGAGCGCAGAGTGACGTGACTCCCAGGTGAAGTAGTGACGGACTTTCATAAGGAAACTGACTAAAGGGCTCTGCCATACCAGTGCACTGCTTCAGGAGCGACATGTGGATCTTACAGTCCGGCTCTGCAACACTGTGTTTTGCTCATACTAGTTAGGACAATTACAGACAAGTGGACATTCGAAGGGACGGACAGCTGGAAACTGAGTGTAACAGATATGATCAGTCACTTCCCTCCAGTTCAATCCTTCTCTACCTGTATATCAACATGCTATTAAAGATGATTTAAGTCTACTCACCTCAATGATGTGCTCCGGGTCTTGGATTTAATCTGCAATGGGCTCATTTATGCCGATTTTGGTACTGCTCCGTTTCATCCGTATCCATTTGCTTTCAAATATGGACATAATAAATGCAAAGTACTGAAAGAAGGCTCCGTCTGTTTCCGTGTACGTATCTAACTTCAAGCATAAATGAGCCCTAAGTCAATATTTTAAAATGTTTGTTTTTTTTAAATGACATGTTACACAATGATATATTTTATTATGCCTCATATTCCATCACTTTCTCAAACTTATTGCTGAAGTAGCTACAGCACATTGAATTCGACATGTAAATATGCAACCAGCCACCAGGGGGAGATGCTTTGGCTTTCCATTTAGGGAGGCGTCATGTCGAGTTTCACCGAGGCTAACGAGAGCAGAGGGCATAAACACAAGTTATTATCAGTGACTTTGTTGATCTGAATAACTTGTTAGTTACATGACTCATTAAGAATTGAAGTCTATTGTTTACGTGTATTTGTCTTTATTGACATGAAACTGAGTAATTTCTGGGCAAATCTTACAAACACATCATTTCACATATTCCCCCTTATCCACTTTCTCATCGTTCACTTTATGAAAAACACTTTTTTTTACTGTTCAATTTATTAAAAAACATTACATGAAGAGACACCATTATATTTACAGCTCTATAATATTTGGATTTTACATAAACGCTTATACTTGAGATTATAGAGAGTTCAATCACAGTCATAGTATAGTTCCAGTTTTTGTTTTTTGTTTTCATTTCTGTATGCATGGATCACCAAAAACAACAAATATAACAATACGGTTCAAAAATATTTAATGGTAAAATTTGATATTTGTTTTGAAATTATTACAGCTGCGTCACAGATTTAAATTTTTGACTAGTTGGTTCATTTCTCTGTACAACCACATTCTTCGCATTTGTGGTAAACCTGAAGACACAGATGTAGTTGTGGTAGAGAAAGTGTAGGCTGAAGGTTTATGGTCATGTTCATGTACAACGGTTCACGGAAAATCTATCTCAAAGTCCCTCATCTTCATTCTTTATTTTCCTGGTTTTTCGGCACAATTTCAGACGAAGGAAAACATCACACTTAAACGCTACACAAGACACCAACTGCTCGATTGTCACATTTCAGCGTCGACCACATTCAGTCCCTGGCAGATGAAGGGGGAGGGAGATGGCAGTGAGGTTATTTTGAGCTGAACAATCCTGGCTAGACCGGAGCTTCGCCCACGCTCCCTGTGTGTGTAAATTCCTCATGCCCCGATGGCTTTTTATCCTCCCGGGCAGTTGTCATCTTCCGCCAACGCTGGTCAAGCACAGAGAGTAACATCACGGTCAGATTAATTTGATGGGCTTTTCATCGCAATCATTGGCAGACGTGTAGTTGTTGTCGTTGTCGTTATTGTCGTTAAAATCTGCGATGTCAGTACCTGTTTGAAGCTGCCCTTGCTGGTGCAGAACATGTAGATGACGTAGCCTGGGATCAGGATCATTGAAGACATCGCCATGAACCAGCCGATCGCTTGGCCCCACAGCGGGTACACGTACTTCCCCAAGGTCAGAGGGGTCATCTCGATGGCGCTGAAGGTGAACACCCCCTACAAAATACAAGTAAGTTCAAAACGGTCCATTTGATCTGGTGTCAGTTGCAGAATGAGGCCGGTGAGCAGCGATTTATATCACACACTGTGAATAAAGATGGACGACATGGAGCCTATCTTAGATATGTACGCTGCCATTGTGTGTCAGAGTCTGTGCAGTAGAGATTGGTCAATGGAGCCAATATTCAAGTAGAACCAATCACAGATCAGTCTCAGCTGTCAATCATGATGTTTAATCCCCACTTTTATATAATCAAACTAGAAGGGTGCGCTTCATTATCTGATTTATTATCTAGACTGGGGTGGCCCCGCCATAAAGTTGTTACCATCCATGCAGACAGTCAGACCTCATAGTTTGGGAACATGTAGCAGGCCGGGTTTGTACCCTATGATGCAGCCGGCCACCAGGGGGCAACCTGGGTGCTTTGGCTTCAGTTTGGGGAGCAGTCATGTTGTCCAGTCATGTTGTCCATCTATATAATCTATAACAACCCATGATTTCTGACATGCACACCATCAAATTACTTTACCACCATTTACTGGGAGCGGAGTGCACTCTGTCATTTTGGAGGATCACCCTTAACTCTCCATTTAAATAGCTTCCTTCAACATCACACTTCCTCCATCACGACACTACAGGAGACATATAATTTGCATTGATTTCCCAGGGGGCCTCACAGTCCATGAGATGAGTACAAATCACCACACAGCAGAGGAAACACTTCTCCGCGAGGGAGGAGGAAACACATGTCAGAGATCGACTTCGAAAAAAACAATATGAGGGAGTTCAATCGATAATGATTCCCCCGGTGCCTACCAGGCAGATCATTGGCGTGAAGTACTTCCAGCAGAGTTTCCACCAGACACACGGCCGATAGCCGATCATGTCTTCAATGTTCTTGTAAAACCTGTCAGCTCCTGTGGCATAAAGAGAAGAGGACAAAGAAGGAGAAGTGATAACAGCAACAACAAAAGCCAGAGAGATGGAGAAGGCAGAGAGCGTTATCGCAAAAAGTGGAGCCGCTAGATGTAATTTCCTGTTGGACAGCTGCTTAGGAAATCTACATGCAGGATTCATTCAGTGAGTTGGCTCGATATACTGTTGGCTCTCTTCTAGTCAGGGTTCTTGTCTTTCATTCATTTCTTTTCAATTAAAATCAATTGCACCAGAGTTTACTATTTGGCTAATTTGCATCTGTCGGCCCAGGGCAGCTAAAATAGGAGAATAATAATTATTTAAATTATAAAGCATGGGTTATACAGTTCATAGAGGCCATCAATGTGAATGAGTGTATTATATTAGGCACTACAAAACATAAAAGTCCAACAGCATGATATTTACAATCGGACGCATTGTTCCATGCATTCATATTTGTTTCTCAATTGATTATTTGGTTGATTGATTGATTGATTGATTGATTGGTTGGTTGATTGGTTGGTTGATTGGTTGGTTGGTTGGTTGGTTAGTTGGTCCTACCATAAAACCAGGATATGGAGATGGTTTCGAAGAAGACCAGGAAGAGAAGACACATCCCACTGGCGGAGTAGTAATCAAACAGCTTGAACACGTAGAGACCACCCTGGGAGATTCCAACACACACACACACACACACCCACACACACACAGATCTGCTTTAGAGGCTGAATATTAATATCCCCCCTTTTATTGAATAAAATATGCATGATGAATGGATACACCGCAGGTTGTTGTGCGATTGTTTTCCCCAGAGTCAGAATCTTCTTATAACACCAGTTACAAACGGACTCGTCCTTCAGCTAAAACACACACTTCATACTGTACAACTGTTTCTTATGCATTACCGACCATCACCAGGGTATAAGAGGGTAAAATCTACTAAAGAAAAGGTGCATGCCACACCTGTGTGATGTTGGAGAAGCCGATTATGAAAGAGATGAGGCAGACGATGAGGATGAAGACCTTCTTCCTCTTCCTCAGCACCATGGGGTATTCATCCATCAGAGCGGTGATGAAGCCTTCCACTGTGCAGAACTAGCACATGAAGAACATCATGAAGGCACATGGGTCAGAATGAGCTGTAGGCAGGTTATTAAAAGAGGAAACATGAGTGGTGATACTTTGGTCTTATTGTCCTTTCTAAGGAGAGAAGCAGGGGGTATTCTTTAAAGATTTGTTTTTTTCAGTGTTATATACGTATTTTGTTTTGCAAAGTAACCCTGGGTGAGGAAAATCTGCCCAGCAACAGTTGGTGTGTGTTCATACCTGACTGTCCAGGCCCAGCATCATGAGCATGGAGAAGAAGAGGATGGCCCACAGCGAGGACATGGGCAGCTGGGTGACGGCCTGAGGATACGCCAAAAACGCCAAACCCGGACCTAAAACCCACAACCGAGAATCACATTAAAGACAATTCAATGACTTTATATTTTACCCTGTTGGAAATGTTCCAGCAATTGCATATATGTAGAAAATGTACAAACAGCATTCTGTGTAGGATTCACTTTTCTCTTTTCTTTTTTTGGTGTTGAGTCGCATTGAATTTTTTAGCCTCCATCACCTCCATGGCTGCCAGATAAGTTCACTCATGTGCAGTGAAGGACTCAAAGCAGGTGAGTTTGTCTCAGGCTCCTTGTAAAATTCAAATAGGCGACATGTTGAAAACCTCAAGACGTCTCCCCCCTTGTTTACAAGAGGAGCATGTTGGACAAGTTGAGGTTCTATTACCAATGAAATGATAAAAACAACAGAGAAAATAATTATATTATTATGTCAAAACAGTACCATACCTGACGCTGCCAATTCCTGCACGGGTTTCTTGGTGATGTGGGACATGAAGCCCACGATGGAAAAGATGACAAATCCAGCGAACATGCTCGTACAGGAGTTGACGAGGCAGACTATCAGGGAGTCCCTGAAGCGAGAGGAGCAACGTGAATACACAGCTTTGAGTGGAACGGGGGGGAAGCGTGTGAAATGGTAAAGCGCCGTTATTTCATGTCCCTACTTGTAGACGTCGTTGTTGTAGGAGTTGTAGCTCCCCAGTGCGATGAGCGAGCCCAGGCCCAGGCCATAGGAGAAGAAGATCTGAGTCGCGGCGTCCAGCCACACCTGAGAGACGACACGTGCACACGTTTGAGTCCGAACAAGTCTATGTGATTTCTTGTATGGCGGTATTATTTGTGAGCGTGCAAGAAGAGTCTTGTAACTGTATCTAGATCCATGTATGTATAGGCAGATTTGTAACCGTGTGAAATATCTGTAATTGTGTAATGAGAGTTGTGCATGTGTAGACAAGTTTGAAAGCTTGTGAAGAGATCTGTGATTGTGTAGATTAATCATACTTAGATAATAGGGGCGGTGAAACAGTTGACGGAGTTGTAACTGATAGATGAATGCATTTGCAGATTTGTCTACACATGCACAAATCTCCATTCACATTTTAATGCACATTTGAAAATAAATCTCAGCCCGGAATTGTGATATACTTTTACAAATCCGATTACTGATTGAGAAACAGTTACACAACCGTCGGCACACGCACAAATACTACTGGCCTCATAGTTTTTCCCCTACCTCAGAGCGGACGAGTTTATTGAAGTCCGGTGTAATGTAGAAGCGGATTCCGTCGATGGCCCCGGGCAGAGTGATCCCCCGGAAGAACAGGATGAACAGCATGAAGTAGGGATAAGTGGCGGAGAAATACACCACCTTAGAGAGAGAGAAGAACAAGAGGCTACTTTTAAGAATTTAGATTCAGGTTTGTAGCTCAAAGTGCATGTTCCATGTTTGAAAGATCCGTTTCTCTCCCTGTCAAAGCAAAACTACAGAACCTCTTGTTTCCAGTTAACAGAGAGTGAAACATTCCTCTGATTTCCTGGATTTCCATGGCTTCTCTTTTCCAACAGGATTATTTTCCAGACCTTTTAGAAGTGGCTGGAGTTTCTGTTGCATGAGTTTTTATGCTTAATTGGTAACGTCCATCACGGCCGGGTCCTCTGGGGAATTCATTTTTCTCACTGCTCTCAAATTCTACACATTAAAATCCAATTACCCCCGACCGGGAATGTGTGAATATGTTTCTGCTTACATTCGTTGCTTGGATTTGGCTGTAATTTAAAAATCCACAGCAACAGACTGTGATACTTTTTTATTTTAAATTTTTTCTATCACCTCTGAAATGATTTTAAAGTTTGGGATTAAAATAATACCATTGAAACTTTTTCTACTTTCCTACTTCAGTGGAATGTTGAGAGTGTGATTGGATGCCAGCAGCAGAATGAGAAGATACATGCAAGTCATCATCTGAGAAGAATAAATAAATACTAGAATATATATCTCTATTGAATTTAACGATAAACAACCACTATTCGGTTTTGAAGCTAAAGAATAAAGTTGCTATTTAATTGCTTTTGAAAGCAGTGTGAATTCAAATCAATGCAGTAATAAATAAAAAAAACAAGGAAGAAAGAACAATAACTGAAATAATAAATTGACATAGAAAAGATTGGAAGAGACAAAGTCGTCAATACACATTTGTTATCGGCTAAAATGTTCAGCTCATAAATCCAACTTAATCTCAAATCTCAATATATTATAAACGTATGTCAGGTGGGTTAAGTGCTTCAGCTTAATCATCACTCGATGGAAAACTCTTCCCAGAGCTTTCTGGTAGTTTGACATCAATCAATGACGCCCTCGCCTTATTTGTTTTAATGCAGGACTGATGGAGTAATATCACAAAGCCACGTCCAGCTGAGGTATAATTCAGGAGCCGTGACTCAATGCTGCAGAAACTGAGAGGGAGCAGGAGGCTGGAAATGGAGATCGTTCCCTCATCAAGCCTGAGATTGTGTTTTCCTCTGGCCTGATGAGAAACTCGAGTTACAACACGGAGCCAATAGGAGCTCAGTATTCCTGTCTGTGTTTGGGACGGACGGCCGGACTAATGACTTTGCGGATAAAAGCCGCGCTAACTACACATCGATCACAGTGCTCCCACTGCAACAAGTGCAAAGTGAGAATGCATCATGTTTCGCGGGTGTAGTGGCTCACATGTCCACCATCTTGGTTAATCCTGTCAGAAACTGTTTATTGGAACTTCTAATTTCTAAGTTTTGAGAAATTCATGCGATTTCTTTCTGAATCCTTTTAAATGTACGAGAGGATGGAGAGGAGGTGAAGATGAAGCAGGGAGAGAATTTACAGAAGGGAATATTTATGAATAACTTGAGTCTGACCTTCCCCGTCCACTCGACTCCTTTCCAGATTGAGAAGTAAACGAGGATCCAGGCCAGAGCCAGAGTGCCCACCAGGGGCCAGCGCAGCTCTCCAGGCTCCTCCAGACCATTGGACATCTGGTGCATGTTACGTCTACACACACACACACACACACACACACACACAAACACACACACACACACACACACACAGAATCAGACACAGTTACGTACACATTGATATACAGAACATGTCTCGTGGACTTACTCCCAGAACTCGGTGACAGCGCTGGTCAGGTTGGTGGTGTCTGTCAGACTGTAGTTGCAAAAACAATTCTCCGTGTTCCAGGGGTTATCACAGCTTTGCCACGGCAGCTCCTGCACCACACACACACACACACACACACACACACACACACGCACACACACACACACACACACAGAAAAAAAATCGATATGATGAAATCTCCCACAGTTTTGTTTTGTCTATTTCAGCCGAAAACAAAGTTATTAGGTTCAAGAGCTGTATTATTTTTCTTAGAAGACAAACAAACAGTTACACTAGAAATAAATGATTGAGTGTGTGTGCGTGTGTGTGTGTGTTTGTGTGTGTGTTTCTTCCCAGACATAAAGAAACTTCTATCGAGCGTCCTCTTGAGTATCTGCAGTCGACTGAGTCCGTCTGACTTCACGGCCTCAAACATTACAAACACTCCTCAGAATAAAAGACACACAATCCATTCAACAGTGAAAATTACATATAATAGACCTGTGATGTTTGGGGGGGTTTTCGTTTCTTTTTCTTTTTGTTCTCAGATAAAAACACTGAACAGCAATGAACGCTAGATTTTCTCTTCAAAGTCCTTTGATGTCTGCTTCTCAATCCTCCATTTCCCCACCACAATAGCCCCGGGCACAATGTCTGCAAAGTCTTTACACTGCTGTGGCGTCTTTGAGCTGGCCGGTCACGCAGAGGGAAAGAAAGGCAGACAGAGAAAAAGCTGAGAAGGGTGGTACATTGGAATCGGCATTAAATGGTGTCTTTCTTCTGTGACTGGCGTCTAATTACAACCATCAGTCGGGCATCTCTGTCGCTCATCCTGCAGGTCGACCAAACCTGTAACCACTGCATAGAAAAGCCATCAGGTTCAAACCCAGGAGCTTCTTGAATGAGTCGTAAATGCCTCATTCAAACCTCTGTAATGAATTTTTATGGCCAGCTAAAAAATTTACATTATCTCAAAGAAGGAAGGAAGCTTGAGAAAGAGTTTTCCACAATAAGAAAACACTTAAAAAACGCTGCATAGCCAAATTGGGGGAATATTGTGATACGCTAACATCTCCAAACACACAAAATCAGGAGGTCTCTAATGTTTGTGTCTGCAAACTGCTTATAGGGTGAACAGTTTGATCTCTAGTCAAAATTGTTATTTATATGGTTGGGCACCAAATCGCACACGTAATCCAAACAAACTCACAAACAAACAGACAAACAAGAGCAAAAGAAGGCATGACATCCTTGGCAGAGGTCATATTTACTTAGTACAAGCTCAAATGTGCTTCTTAGAACCGTCCTGCGAATTAAATGAAGATATAACCAAACAAAAGACTGTTTTCTGTGGTTCTGAGTAACACACACACACACACTAGCCAAAGCTACACCAACATTTCTGGAATTCTGCCGACGATGTAACGTACCGAACCGAAGGAGTTGAATAGGTAGTAGAGCGCCCAGGCGATTATGATGATGTAGTAGATGTTGAGCCAGAAGGAGAGAACGACTGAAGCCAGGCCGACACCTGGAGGAGACACATGGACACAGGTTAGCTGACACACTCCGGTAAACTACAATCTGACACCAGAGCAGGTTTAACTCAGCCTCTTCATCATCATCCTCATCATCTTGCTATTTGGCTGTTTCTCATGTTTACTCGTCCTTGTCTTTGAGTGTCACTTGGCTCAGAACCACAGTCTCCATCACTGGATGGAGATCAAATGTTCTCCACTCCGGCTCTTGAGCTCGGAGCTGAGGTCCAATTGCTGCCGTGGATCAATCGCAAAAGCAGAAGAAGACTCTGTTGTGTGTCTGCGTCTCAGAGTTTCAAGCCCCTTGACATTTTTCAGTTTAATCTCAAGTGGAGGAAAACACGAGATAACGGGCCCCTGGTTAAACAGACGTGTAACTTCACAGGAGCAACACACTCCCGTCTAATACATCTTTGTCGTCCTGTTAGATCCCCACGGTACCTTTCATCATAGGCATGAGTCTCCACACTCCCAGTCCTCCCACTGAGGTGAACTGTCCCAGAGACGTCTCGAGGAAGAAGAGCGGGATCCCAGCAAACACCAGCGTCAGGAAGTATGGGATCAGGAACGCTCCTGGTGCACCACCACAGAGGAGATAGACAAAACATATCTTAGAATAGACCTGTCACGTAAAAACAGGTTTTTTACAATTTCTACAAAACTGCTCCATCCCTTTCTGGAGTTTTAAGACTTTAAGAATTTTAAACTTTAAGAGTCTTCAGGAGGTTTTATTAGTATAGATGTTCAATTTTATGATTAATTCAAGTTGTTAATTGGACTGACGGCTCGTAATTTCACTTCTTAGAAACTTAAAAGTTCCTTTTGAGCAAATAAGTTTCTTTTTCTTCATTTTTTACATTACATAACATTATTCATTTTGAACTTCAAAAGGAATTGAATTACTATAACATTGGCCAGAGAGTCACAAATCCTGTTCTCCTGAAAACCATATTTTTTATTATCAGTATTTTATGTGAAATCCTAGAGGGACGTCTAGTTTCAGATATTGAACACCAAGGAGAAACATCTCCCATATAATCCCTGCACATAGAGCAAGTTTAGCACGAGAAGTTTCCATTAAAAAATGAAGTTTTCATGAAGGCCGATGTCTTTACTCGTATAAACTGCACCTATCAGGTCGATTTCAGTCGAATGAAACAAATGAACCTCGGACTGGCACAGCTCCCGGTGAGAGGGGAAATATTTTATTGTGCCGCAAGAAATATCAATGCTTTACCACCGAGCGTGTCATCATTAAAGCAGAAATCCATAAAGAAGATTCCCTATCTGTTATAGAGCAGTAAAACACTAAACTTTTAATTTTCCTTTCCCGAGCTGCAGAATAAACTCTTTTGTTTGAATATATTTGAATAAAACAAAGCTTCCTCACTGCATTATATTTTATAATATCAAAATGTTAACCTCACTATAGTTCTTAAACGGTGTTATCTTTGTTCATGTCACTCACCTCCTCCGTTCTTGCCGCAGAGATAAGGGAACCTCCAGACGTTTCCTAATCCGATGGCGTATCCCACACACGACAGCAGGAAATCAAACTTGCCCTTCCAGCTCCCCCTGTCGGGCGGCTCCTCCGTCTTCTTCGTCTTGTCATCAGGGGGCGCCACAGGATCCAGTTCCTCGAAGGGCACCGCTTGTTTGACCTCTGTCGGGGAGTTCAAGGCCACCGTGCTCTGCCCGGTCTTCCCCATCGCGGGAACACCGCAGACCGACGGGGTCGTGAAAGGAAAATCTCCCGCTCCTGACGGCCTGTGGTGGGGCAAAGTCCGACTGAGTCTCTCCCACTGGGTTCAGATGTCGGCCGGACAGATTCGGGACAATGGGCGGACACCGGCTGTGCAGAGAAGCTGTTGAGAGAGACACAGATTCTGTTAAAGCCGGAATTATCAAGCAAGATGTCAAAGCTTTTGGATTTATTTGAAATTGAGAGAAGCAGCTGTCCTCTCGTTTGAGAAGCTGGAACCAGAGACAAAGTGTTTGTGAATAATTGCAGATTTTTTTCCACTGATTTGTTTAATTTGACCAAATTTGACCTTAGGATCTGTGTATGTTCCACAGGGCAGAAGAAGAAATTCCCTGACATCACTGGCATCACATGTTCAGGAAGTGCGAGAATCGAGAGGAAGTTGTTCGACTCGACATCGATTGACCCAGAAATCGTCTGGATCGCTTTGTGCAAACGCTCGAGGTCGAGTTCAGACTTTTCTTTTTCTTGAAAGACCAGCTAAAACAATTTTTCAGATAGATTTGACTCACTCAAAGCAGCTGTGAAAATGTAATAAA
Source organism: Platichthys flesus (assembly GCF_949316205.1). Classification (NCBI taxonomy): domain Eukaryota; kingdom Metazoa; phylum Chordata; class Actinopteri; order Pleuronectiformes; family Pleuronectidae; genus Platichthys; species Platichthys flesus. The sequence goes on from NC_084967.1 coordinate 12,102,295, forward strand.
CAGGAATGTGAAAATGTAAACGTATATTGATGTTTGACTGCAGTCTCTCCTGATAAAAAGCCTTTTTCATAATCCTCTTAATAGACGAATCAGTTGAACCTCCTGGTCTTTGATGCTTACTGATAAAAAATAGTACACATATTATTAATAAGGCCATTAAGATCACACGATTTTAGTATTTCTAAATTCCCATGCTATGAATTGCTAGGTTTAATTTATTATAAACTAATGTAGATCCTGTTCTGAGCTAAATCAAAGTAACTCAGATTTTATTTTCCTTTTTTTTCTTGCGTAAGAGAGTTTTTTTGAACGTTTTTCCCGACAGCTTACTATCAATAAAAACCTTATGCAGGTAATAAATCACCCAATTCTTCTTTTATCATCTAAATGGCTCAAAAGCTTTGAACCAGAGGACTACAGTTGAAAATCTGCCAGCTGGCTAACACTGGCAGTTTCACAGAACTGTTGATCAAAGTGTGTCATCCAAACTAGAATGACTTTTAAATGAATAATTACAGTCTGTGGCAGGACTTTGGAAACCAAAGGGCTTTTTCTGTGAACTTATTTTACCGTCACTGACCGAAGCCAACCTCATAAACAACAGAGTTTAAAGCAAAAGGAAGGAGGAGGAAGAAACGAGGTGCATCCTACCTGATAGTTTTCAAAGTCCTCCGTCAGCTCATCAGCTTCACTTCAACACACCGACATCACACAGCCAAAAAAGAATCCAAAAAACAGATACAAATCAAAAGTGTGAGAAGCTAAGAAGTCAGCTCTCCAGGTCCAGAGGAAGCCGTTATGAAGCCGTCCTGCTCCCCCGAAAACCTGTTTCTGATTTCGCAATCCTTCTCCGCACACTGTATTTTTTTCAGGACTTGTGGCCGCTCCTGCGCTCAGTATCGAGCAGTTGATAATAAAGTTCGATCTGTGTGTCTGCTTCGATTACAGCTCAGTTCTGACCAGCCAGGCCCCGGGGCCGCGGGGGATGCAGTATGTCAATCGTCCAATTCTGGTGGAGAACTCCAGGGACGGCAGCAGAGAGTGTGTGCGTACATATGTGTCTGTGTGTGTGTGCATGTTGTGTGTTTGTTGTTATAGTTGAGGTTGGCTCCTGCCAGCACCGTTGCCATGGTATTTCCAAATAGAGAAGGGCCTGATCAGTGAAAGAGCTCGTGGAGCTTTGGAAAAATGAAGCGAGCAGTGACTGTTGGCCAAGACTGTGGAAATGCATGAGCACAAATGCGACCGATGCCCGGAGCAGACGGACGATTAAATAAAAGATCCAATCGACACATAAAGTGACCTGATATTCATCCTCAGTGGCCTCTGCAAGCAAAACATGATCTATCTTCAAATCTCTCTGCAAAACGTTCAAATTTATTCACATTTTTGGGAGACATGCAGTTGATGCATATGGGCAAATGTATAAATGTGTGTCTGTACAATGTTTGTTTCCTGAAACTTCCTCCTGTTTCTCTCGTAGAGAACCAGTTTGCTCCGTAACCCCAGTAAAAGTAAAGCTGTGGGGAATAAAAGTTCAGGTTTGTTTTTTAAAAAATGGCCCCAAGAAATGACGAATATATTTCCCCCCAGTTTTAATCCTGTGTCCCTGGATTCATAATTCATTTATCTCATTTACATATGTAAAAGAAAGACACAAAATCGTTCTATTTTTACATTTCTCTTCCTGTGGAACTCTTTCAACTGTTTGATGAGTCATCGTGAACTCAGGGCCGCACTACTTTTGACTGTAACGACAATGCGGCTGTGGATCTAAGCTGAAAGAGGCATGTATATGGCTTCACTCTGAAAATGACTGGATCGTGGTCTTCGTCTGATTCATCCATTAAATCCATGAATAAAGGTGAAGGTGGTAGTGGAGGTTAACGGTGCTGTCAGGATATATCTTGTTTAAATTTGGCCAAAGCTTCCGTTAATGTTTATCCCTGTTGGTAAATCTGATGAAAAACTAAAGTTAATTTAGAAATTTATCTGTGAGAATATCCTGTTAGAAATAATTTGAATAAAATTGGGGATTTCTCTGGGTTTGAAAATGTTTGGCTGATTCACGTGCACAAATTGAACAAAACCTCAAACATGGATCTCGACATTTTAATGAGAAATTATTACACATTTAATCAGACGCCAGGCAACCATGTAACATAGAAGTTTTAACACTAATATCCTGACGTACTAAATTTACACCCATAGTGGATTCAGTGGCGTTATCTTAAACAATGCGCAGGCTTCATTAATATTAATGTAATCAGATATGAGACACAAGGCCTTTGTGTCGCTAATCGCAGGTGACCTCCCAACGTGAATATCTACCGCAGATATTCTATCAGCAGCCAATTAGAAAGACTAATGAACATTCCCTGAATGCCACCAGCATCACCGCACTAAACGCCCATGGGGTCTGCTGATAGGTTGGACGGACGGCAGATACCAAGGTTTCGAACGTGAGAGATTAAATCATATTGGAAGCTTAATTACAGCCGTAGTGAGTCACTCCTACAAAAAGCAGATTCAGTGTAATCTTTGGTGAGGCTTTGTATTGTCCGTGTGGAGCCCCCTGGTGGTAGCTGGGATGGAATCGGAGTTGTCAAGGCTGGTTTTCTTCAATATGTTTACATCCTTCCCCAAGATCACAGCAGCATCATTACGATTCCAGAGCAGTTTCCTGAATATTGGAGATAAACACAGTTTTTTAATGACTTCTAAAGGCTCATTGATGTTCAACGTTAAATACGGAAAAAGATGAAACGGAGCAGTACCACAGGAAATCGTGGGGGCAGCAAAGCTAACAGTTTAGCGAGACGACTATAAGAAATGACGAAGAAACTTCAACATTGGCTGGAGCTTTTTTAGGAGATTTACTGTTCAACCTTTTACTTATCCTTTCTTAACTAAACCTCTTGCCTCTGCACTGCCCACTAGTGGATGATTTTAAAGCTGCTTCTACATGTATCTTCTTACTACAAAGTCCTGATTTGCTGCATAAAAATCGTTGTCGCTCTGATTGTGCATTGTGCTGCTTTAGATCCATCGTGATGCCTTGTTTTCTCTACTTTGGAGCAACTGCCTAACTTGTTACTTGTGAGATTTGCTGAGCTTGCGTAGAGGACAGAGATAAAACCTCGGGTGGGACAGTCATTTGTATGCATGAGCTCCGGTCCTGTCGCTGCTTAATGAGCTTCTGGAGCAGCAACAAATGATCCCTCAAGGAAACTCAGATTATATAACACATATTTCAAATAATGAATGTGTGCAATTTTGAAAGTGGTAAATTCCGTCAATTATCGATATTCCCTGCGTCTCCAAAAGAACCCGTGTTGCATAAGATCTATTGAGCTCGATGGATAATGCTAGTGCGATTTATTCCGTCTAAATATTTGTCTTCATGATGCTGTAAATTGATTCCGATGTTGGCAAACGTATAATGGGAAAAGCCTCGTTTGTTCGTTCTGCAGAATCCTGTTACTAGAGAGGAAGACTCGGTATGATGCATTAAATCAGTATGAGAGTTGCATTATGACATCATATGACAAATGACTCAGCAAAAGTTTCGGTGCGGAAGAATCTAACGAGAAAAACACAACAATTGGTCAGCATATACACGACTTTGCTGTAAAGTGATAACTCTTGCCTGACATGCAGAAAAGATGGTCTGCACTGGAGGGTGAAGCCAGAGGTATTCAGCTGCAACATGGAACTTCACCACTAGATGTCATTTAATCGTACACACTGAAACCTTTAAGCGAGTGGGAACTTCTACCCTTCTGTATCTCTTCAACTCTCAAATGACTTTGGCGACCCCCTGACCTTTGACCCAGCATGAGCATCAGTAGCAGGTCCAAGTTTACACTTATCAAGTCAAATATCTCCATGTACCGAGTCTACTTCCTCTTTGCTCGGCCCGCCGGCCGCCTTCAGAGAAATATTCCTCAATTACATCTATAAAACACAGAAAATAGTTTGGTATTCAAATAAAACTGTTCCTTTGATTCAGAGCACATGTCGTGGCCCCTGAATTAGTGGGGGTGTTGTTATAAAGCAAGGAACAGGCCCCGGGACCAGTGCAGGTCGAAATTTAACAAAAAACGGTAACGCACTATTGAAAAGGAAAAGAGAAGTACAGCAGTAGATGGTTGTAATGCACCTTGACATCTGCGACCACTCGCCAATAAACCAAACAAAGAGGGAAGAAGAGGTGAATGGGATGCGTATACAGGCGCCGGGTATTACCAACAGCTTCATCCAGTAATGCATTATAGGGAAATTGCACGGTGCATAAATTTCCTTGGGGCATTCATCCTCCCCCCAGTATCCGCAGCATCAATATCCTCGTTCTCCATTTCACTCTGCTCTCCTTCCACTACCCCTGCATATGTTTTATCACCGCAAATCCTTGTGACATTGCGAATTCACCGAGGTTTACGCGCCCCAGAATAAACGGAATAAAACGCACTGTCACCATAAGAATCAACCGGCCCGCCGTGGAACTGCGATGCGTTCAGGGTCGCCTTCGTCCTGGTTATTTCCGTCATGCGCTTGGCTGAACAACGAGGTCAGACATCTTTCTTTACTCTCTCACCTCGTGACCGATGTTTTTTTTGCAAACAATGAGAGGCTTCGTTAAACATAGATGAAGACAGAAGGGGAGGAAGCGACGGCCCGAAATTCAACCCCGAGCGATACAATGTCGATCAAAGGCGCGAAGAATGTAACACTTTAACTTTTACATTTCTTCATGCAAGAGGTGTTATTTTCTTATATTTCCCCAAATGAACACAATAAGGTGGAAAATTGTTGAAGGACACTCTAGCTCTTGTCAAACAGTACATGTCACTAGCTGTTTATAAGACTTATACAGAATAGATTGCAGTTTTGAATGTGATGAATCTGCTGCTTAATACATTTGTACCAATTCTGAGTTGAATCCTGGGCGAATTGTATCTTACTGGATCAAAATGACAGTGTATTGGTTAAATAAACCGACAATAACATGTTAAACTCAAACTGAAAGATCTCAACGCAATAGATTTGTCGGATTTCCAAATACATATATTATTTCCCTATTAAATTGATGTCTGAAAATGCCTCATGCAACAACGTTTATAAAGTGATAACATAAATCCCTGGATCCGCACAAACCTTTAAAGGGTTATTCCCTGAACCACGCCTCATCTCGCCATGTCTGGTGCAAATGGGTTTATTACTTTTTGTGTAATCGTGCCGACACAAGTAACCAAACACGTCCCTGCTTAGTGGGGGGCATGATCCCTTTTATTAAACCATTCACTAAGAAGTGCCTCATCTACGTTAAACACCACTTCCGTAACGACTGTAACATCCTACTGGCCTCGTTTCGTTCGGTGTGTCGAGCTGACGAGGTCGCAGGGCGCTGGTTTGGATTTTCCATTAGCGTATCTCCCGACTGTGGCTGGTTATGTAAAGGGCTGACGGATACAAGATCTAATTATAAACAGTGGAAGTGTTGCACCACTTGCAAACCTATAGTTCTACATCCACCCCGAGGCAGCTGCTAATACCAGCACAGGGCCGTCAATGTACAAAATGGGAGGGGTTCACTTTACAGGATCCCTCTGCCATTCCTGCATCAATTGAGGGAAATTAAGCTGCAAGTGGCTCCAATAGCTTTCACATGTTTTCTTGTTGAGATCAAATATAAAATAAAAGCTGTACATTTTAATCCCATACTTGCCCCTTTTTTATTTTTATTTTTAAACTCAGACATTCTCCAAGCTACGGGGTCATTGAGGATGAGTTGGGGGGGCTGAGGAGAGGTGGGAGGCTACCAGGCGGAACTGGCTGTTAATTGAATGCCGGGTTGGATCACACACACATGACTGAGCTTGGCAATATGATGGGGAGCAACGTCATGTTCGCCAAACCACACACATCCTGTGACATCACTCACATTCACAGCTCGCTTCCCTCTTCACCGTCACGCAGGATTCATATATTTATTTTCTGCAAATAAGAAAATTTGGGAATTTGGGTTTAACTACCAGAAAGCAGGAAACACGAGATCCCGCCACTGCACTGGACTGTTATCGATTGATGATCCTCCCTCTTCAGAAATCAATATGGACAGAGTCAAACTGCACCAGGATATTTAACCAACAGAGATTTAATGAGATGCATAGAGTTCATCACCATCTGCACACACAGACACTGAAGTGAAGATTTTATGCAAATTCACAAAGTATCAAAAAATAAGTTTTTGCCCACGTACAAAAGAGAATTCAAAAGTTACTGGAAAATTGTGTTCACTCCATCCCTCACATTACTTTAATTCTGACACCCGGACCCCAACAAACCTGCAGATTTTTTTTAAACACATTAAAATTACAAGTAAAATGTTGCAATAACTAATGTGTCTGATACATGAGGTAATAAGTGATTTAAAGGAGGTGGAGCTGAAGGTTTAGAAAATGAACCGATCTGGGAGGGTGGAGTTAGAGAGGAGTGATGCAGTCCACACTATAGTGAGTTTACAATATTGTGATGCCGTCCAAATGTATAGCGACATTTTCAATAGACTTTACAGTTATCACGGGTCATCCCACCAGCAGAAGATTTTTATTACACCATAATCAATAAATTTGGTATTTTAAAAAAAAGAGTTTTCAGCTTCTTTCTTTCACCGAGGAACTCACGATATAAAGTCCTCTACATAGACGTCCCTATGCAGGGAGGAGGGGTTAGTGAATGAGTGGGTTGATTTCACACAATGCAGATGCCAGGAAAAAGAAAAAGCAGGATTAATGTCACGCCCCGCCTCTTCCTGCTGCTCCGCCCCCTCACGCTTCTGAGCGGCGAATCTCCGGCTGCGTTGTTCACGTGTGAAACATTCAAGTCATCGTCATCAAGTACCGTCAGAAAAACAGTTATTAAAGGGGTAAGTATGAATACAGTGTGTTTGATTATACGTGGAGTAATATATACATTTAGATACTTTTTTACACTTTAATGTACCCGTCTTTTACAAATGATGAATGTGTCGTTTGCCTGTCACATACTGGTAAAAGTCATCAAAACCACCTATATGCACAATCACTTCCTGCGGGTCTACAAGCGCCATCAACAACCATCACACCCCGCTGGGCTCCTCCATCATTATCTTCTCGTGTCTCTCGTCCGTGGTCCCGACGGGCGGCCCCTGTGACTTGAAGATGACGCGTTTACACAGCGTGAGAACAGGCTTGTGGGGCCGCGCCTGACGCAGGTCGCTGGACGGAGAGGTCATGTTATTGGGGTTCTGTTTTAAAAATGGAGGAAAATAAACGCAATTTGAAAACCTCATTACCAAAACACATCTATCGCACATTAATAGCAAGAGTTTTGAAGTCACTCACCCTCCAGAGCGCCACAAAAATGAACACTGGGATGCACATCAGCGGAGTGACGAAAAGTAAAAAGCCGACTATGGAGTCCCAAGGTTGAAGTCTGGAGCCGTGCTCCAAGTAAAAGGATTGAGTTAACGGTCTAAACAGCAGCAAGAGCTAGGGGACAGAAAAGGTGCGAGTTAGAAGGTCTAGCTGTAAAAACAATTTAATGTGTGGTCTGCTTGTTGTGAGGGACCAATTGTTCTTCCAACTTGAAAAGAAATATGTGTGGATACGATGTAGTTTCATGTCTTTATTATTAATATCTGATTGGGTTAGTTTTGGTTTCACCATACTACTCACCACAGAGATGAACGGTGTGATGAACATCCAGCAGTACTTGATCACGGGGTTCGGTCGATACCCGATCATGTCCTCAATGTTGTCGTAGAAACGGTCCGCTCCTGAATTTCAGCAATGGACAGGAGGTGTTGGTCAAAAAAACGAAAAAGGGAACAACATTGTTGTTTTCACAGGGAATATGATCCAAAGAGAAGGGGCAGCAGATTCTGATTTTCATTTAGAGGCTTTGCGAAGCACAGAAATGAACGGCCTCATTTTAAACTTGGGTGAAGACGCATCTGCACTTACTCGCTCTGAAGGGTTCAGAAAGAAAGGCTAAACAGGTGAAAGAGGGGGAAAAGGAAGCCGCTGCGGAATATATGGGTTATTTAAAAAAAAGAACACATTTATAGAGATGGCAAAACATTCATCGATTCATTTTATGTCTGTGTTACTCTGGGAGAGATGAGGCCTGCTCCACGTTTAACCAACACACAAGGTGCTGATGCAGGTTTAGTCCAGCAGGTGGAGGACTCATCCCAGGGCTGAATGAAGATATGGACAGTGGCATATAAAACCACTAGGGCTGTTCAATCTTCCCCAATAATCCCATTTCATTTTCATTCCTCATTGTTTAAGAGACTCGAATAATATTCAATTGTTAATGACATTTTACAATAAAACTCTGCCTATTATTGCCTTGTACCTTGTTGACACAGGATTGTCTGTTACCATTTCCAGAAAAAGTTAATTTGTATATCTAACATGTTGCCCCCTGGGGTGGGGTCAATTACAACATCTGACGTGTTCCATTTAATTGAATAATCTGAATGATGTAGTCATCTTTCACTGATGGGTGTTACTAGCAGACATGATTTAGTGGAATATATATAATTTGTTGCTGTAGTCAAAACAGTCTTTTAGCTAAAGAGAAATGTGTTACATAAATATGCAAGTTTAGGATTAATATACCATAAATAAAGAGCAATCAAAATTGCAAAAGCTCAACATAAATAAAATCTAAAAATGTGTAATGACTGTTGGGACATGGTTTTTGTCAAACCAAAGGCCTTCACTTCGGCCTTCACGGGTAGTCAAAGCCTGAAACCACATGGTCTTTGTTCAGGAGCAAGCCTCCCGAACTCAGTCTCCCAGGATGCCACAGGTTCCATTGTTCTGGAAAAAGCCAGAGTACAGGGAACTCAAGTCTCCCAGGATTCCTCAACTTAACACAGAGGTGTGAAAAGCCTCCTATTGGTCACTCTCGGCCCAGGACCTGTGAAGTCACCGGGCCGATATAAGGCCACTTCTCCCTCTCTTCTATCTCTCTTTCCACAATCTGTCCAAGGAGGAAGGCTGCCAGCCATCCAACGAGAGAAGCGCAAAGGTGCAGCTTCCAGCTCATCTCATCAAGGAAACCTCCTCTCAAACCTAGCCATACCAAACTCCTAGTAGCAACTCGATGTCCTGCAGGAGAACTCCAATCAGAAAATGAGTCCCACAGCTCAACAGAACTGCGAAGGCAGAAACCTTATGACCAGCCAGAAGACTTCACAGAACTGCGAACTGAACTGCAACTTCCTTCCTCCCTTTTCCATGGATGGGTAACACAACTGGGCTTAATAATTATACTAGGCTAAGCAAGACTGTGTATTCGATTCGGTGTGATGTTTATGAGTTTGATATGTGTTGTGATACTTTGGGTTATAAGTTATTCGAAAGTAAGGTTAGTTTGTAATGCTCTTCACGGTCTTTCTTTGCATTTCAGTCTACAATCTTTGTCTAACTTAGCATCCACACAGACATACGCATATCTCTCCACCTAGTTATCTCCTCCACCGCTACCTGTCGTAAAACCACTTCGAAAGGAGGAGGGGGCTGTTTCTTTAGGGTGGTACCCTTTTTGCCAGTTGTCATTTTGAGAGCCCCCTGATTTACATAGACACACACATACACATCTTTGATAGTTAGTACGTTGTTAGTAATTTGCGTTTTTATACTTTATTATATTCATAATAAATGTTTTTCTTTCACAAAGGTTTGTTTCATTAATGTTGCATAAGTGAATTTTGCCAACTTCTACACTGTCAATAACTACATATCCTTCAACTTAGCTAACTATCTAGATGGTAAATTTGATTATAGTTATTAATTGATTTGTTAATCAGAGTTCCAAATTTGAAGTTAGTACTTGTATGAGACTCAATCAAATAAATTGGCTATCTTTTCCCTTCCCTTGAAGGGTGTTGCCCCGAGGTAACTTTAACCAATTCAAGTTATGATTTATTATTAATATTTTAAATATTTATAATTTATTATGATGACCAAATTTATTGAATGCCAAAAGGCACACCATTTTATGGTGTCACTTTTAATGTATTATTGCACAACATGACTGTGAGATAGAAACCTAAGATGACCTGACGTACCGTACACCCAGCCGATGATGACGGTCTCCAATAAGGAAATGGAGAGGAGAATGCTCCCATTGGCTCCATAATCGTCAACAATACGAAAGGGGACTATCCCTCCCTGAAGCACGAGGAGGAAATAAAAATAAATGAAAAGGCAAAAGGTCACAGAAAGTACAAGAAAGAGCATCTTCTGCATCACTGTCTGAACAATAATATTTCATTTTCTGCAGTTTTGTTTTTTTCCTGGAATCTGGCAACTTTTTAAGTGAAGCCAAGGCTTTGAGCTGAATGCTAATATCAGCCTGCTAACATGCTCACAAAGACAATGCTAACGGTGTGAAGCCAATAATGTTGACAGTGTTGACCATCAGAACTCATCATGTTAGCATGACTCTATTTTTATGACTAGCTTTTTAGTTAAGACCACGGCAATGACAATTTTGTGAGGACGCCTTTTAATTGTCTGATTGGCTTTCTAAGGTGAGGTGCGACGACACCGTAGTAAAAAAGCACCTTGCCCCTAGCTTTCTGCCAAAAGCTAAGTAATTCTAGAGGCTTGGTTAAAGGCTAGAACGTATATGATGTGTTGGTTGGGAGTCGGGCTCCCCTCGTCCTGTTTAGCTAGGGCCCCCGAATCGCCCTTGCACTTACCTCAGTGATGAACGTCAGCCCCAGTAGGAAGCAAACAACAGCAATGATCAGGACCAGGACCTCCCTCGCTCCAGGCCTCCTCAGGTGACGTGGGAACATGTCTGTGATGGCTGTGGCTAGACTCTCCGTAAACATAAACTGTGAGCATATAACCTCATGATTAGATTTTTGTGACTATGATCCAGGGATACTGTATTTTGTATTTGGCATTACAGACTTGAGAGTCGACGGCCAGGAGGAAGACCATGAGGAAGAAGAGCACGGTCCAGAAAGTTGAGCCAGGCAGCAACGACAGGGCCAAAGGAAAGCCTTTGAAGATCAAATCAGGACCTATGAAGGCAAAAATGTCTGTGGTTATTTTACTCTACTGAAGCAGGTTTTCAGACATGAAATCTGGAAAAGGTCAAAAATATTGTTTCTGTCTGGCTCCAGATACAGTTTATCTGCATGCAGGTAATAATTTGTCTCAGCTGCTATTGGCCTTGGTTAATCATCTATGATTTAAACTTATTTTATGATTTTTATATTGCATTTTTATTCTCCATCTTTAATGTGCAGCTGAGGTTTGTGTGGATACAGATTTCTGTACTCCAGATAGCCTTGAACCTGAGTTATATAGCATATAAACTGATTAATGTATAGCAACATTCTAAAGAGATACATGAGGTGCTTTCCAAAATCGTTACAAGGGGGAAAAAGAAGGGCAAACAATTAAAAAGCATTAATGTAAAAAAACAACATTAAAATATAAGAAAATATCATAGAAGATCAACATCATTTTTAATGCCTGAGAAAATCCTTTCGCCGAGGTGACTGAAGTGAAACACCCTTTAAGCTGTTTCTAAATACAAGATGCCATCTTATGGACTGTGGATGTAGTTGGCAACACTGCCAGCTTTCCAATGTATTGTTAAAAGCATAGCAACTGATTTGGGATTCCAACGTTAACTCACCAAAAGTGGCAACATCATTTATATCCACTCCCTGCACGTGAGCCAGGAATCCAAACACTGAGAACACGATGAAACCCGCAAAGATGCCAGTCGCACAGTTCAGGCAGCACAGTGCCATGCAATCCCTGCAACAGAACAAGACAAGTCTCAAAAAGCCCACTGATGAAAGATGGCGAATGTGATGAGGTGCGCGAGTAAAGCCCCCCCCGACCTGTAGCAGTTGCGGTTGTACTGGTTGTAGCTTCCCAGAGTGGTCAGCACCCCTTGACACGTGGCGTAGGTGTACAACACACACATCACTGCAGCCTCCCATGCCTGGAGAAGCCGTGAAATTGACTTGGGATTTGAATCACTTTATTTGTTACACACAGTCACAGAACATGACAACTCTTTAAGTGTTGAAAACAATCATGTTCACAAGAATGGGACGGACAGACAACCCGGAAACCTAATGCCTCTTGCCACTGACTGCTGGCTGAGGCATAAAAAAATGTTTAAGCAACGGAACACAGCAACGGAAAATGAAACTCATCAGTTTATAACGTGTGTGAACCACATTTGCATTTGTTCATTCAGGTCTGTGGGTGTAGGCAGTATTGTTTACACGACTGTCTGTCTTCAGGCCCTGGTGCGGACAGCTGGTAAACATTATTGGCTCGACAGGGCTGAGAGTCTTACTATACGAGACAGAACACTTACCGCTACACAAATTGGAAAGGCTCCAAAGCAACACAAAGCTCCTCCTACTCTCCCTGCGACGGGTCTGACTCATATCCGGGCCAGGGATGGAGGCTTCAGCCTGAGGCTAAAGACCTTTGCTTCCAACACTGGACAAAGAAGAAACTACCCTTGGTTGGCTGCATTGCATATTCACACATGGATAAAAGCAGCCACATTCACACATGACACGGACCACAGATGTGGGACAGAGCTCCATTATGATTTCCTCTGCAGCTCAAGAGAAAAACAGATGCCTGTCCGCTGAACTCACGCACGCTATAGGAAGCAGATCTGCTTTTTTAGACCAATCTCACATTGTGCAACTCTGCTCATAACCCCGCTTTCACCTCTTCCCTTTTGCTTGCTTCCATGGTTACAGAATAAGATTCTCCCGAAAGCTCAGAGTTTTATGAAAAGCTTTTTACTACATCTACTGATAAGCGCAGCCACAGCTCGTCTTCTGACCGCGATTGCAGCCAAAACAAAATGGAATCCAGTTGAAAGTGTCTGGGAAAGAAACTGCAGACGTAAAAATCTACTTTATTTAATGCACACACTTCTTACAGTAATCCTTATATAAACATGTGTGTGCTTGTATGCAAAACATGGCTGCATGGGAAGAGGAAATGCTCCCCCTTGCCTGGCCCCAACAGACAAAATTCCACAGGCTTAAAACCGCCTTACATCCCAGTAGCTGAGAGTTGTGTTGTGAGAAAAAGAGAGAGAAGCAGCAGGGGGGATGGGGGAGGAGGCTGCGGACGGCTTTAATGATCCAGTTTGTGGAAGTAGGACCTCCCCACATTTTTATGCTGCTACTGCTGGATAAAACAGACGCAGTCATTGTGCAAGCCGCATCTCCCTCTTGTCCCTCTAGTCTAAAATTTCCCCTGTTCTTTTGAAAGAATGCAATGCCGTGTGGTGTTTTTTTTTATGAATGTAAAAAAAGGTTGAAACTTTTGCAACAATGGTTAATTGCCAATTCCCGTTTCAGTTTCAACCTTGTTATGATGACTTATAATGCAAGTACACTCTCACAATGTGTTTGCGTAAATCCCACTGGAGAGGACTGAATATTAAGGGTCAATTCATGATCCAATACGATACTCAATAAACGCCCCATGATAATGCTAATATCACGATACATGGATAATTGATATATTGCAAGACAATCATAACGTTATATCCCGATATATTTTTAACTGGAGAAGAATACAAATAAACCCTAAAGAGCAAAAAGGGCAGGATTTGAGTTTTGAGATTAGGTGTCATTTTCCCAGAGTTTAGGGAAAATATAACACAAAAAGTGCATCTTCGTGGCTCTTTAGTCGTAACAAACACACTAACATGTCAGTGTCCTAAAATGACATCATTCCAATGTAAAGTAACCATAAACTGGCAAAATTCCAAACTATAGAACTAAATATCAATATTTTGAGCTGGCATACAGATAACCGTATATTGCTGTTAGGTTATTCTGTCCCTGCCCAAGTGATGATGTTCATGTTTGATTTATTTGCCAAGATTCTCACAGAGAAAGGGCCTCTGTTTGCTTTTATTGCTACGTCCCCGTCTTAGGATCGGAAACAGGAGTCAAGGCTGGGGGAGGGGAGGGGGGGAAGGTCTGTTTGAACAGAGGAATCTAACAGAGAGATGAGCAGGAAGCCGAGAGAGTTGCAATTGCACAGCCCCAACACTACAATTTCAGATGGCAGCCAAATGGCTTCACTGAGAATCTTACAAATGGATTGGCGAGTCTTCCAAATTCTGGATAGAGGTAGTAGAGCAGGCCCTGTGAGGCTCCTGGGAGCGTCACTGCACGGAAGAAGAGGATGAGCAGCAGCAGGTAGGGGACTGTAGCTGTGAAGTAGACTACCTACAAAAACACAAAATAAGATCACTTTTTGCTCCGTTTTTGGTCTCCAACAACTCAATCCTGAATTGAGATCTGGCTCTTTTAATGCCCACTTTTTCCCTGTGCCATTTGGGGTTGGCCCATTACATAAATTGTGTTTAACTAAATTTCTGAATTAAAAGAAAGAAGCAAAAAGTTTGACTTGTTTTTCTTTCGTCATATTCTTTGTCCCTGGAAGTTAAAGCAGAGATTAACAAACACTCACCTTTCCAATGGATTTGATTCCCTTCCATGTGCAGAAGTAACATATGACCCAGGCCAGCAGGAGACACAGAGCCAGGTCCCAGTGCACCTTACCCAAGAGCTCGTCAGACATTCTTAACACACGATTCCTGTCAATCACACCAACAAATGAATACACAACAGCAAATATTTTCTTGTGAAATCCAGATGATATAATCGTTCTCAGATTTACTTGGATGGCTTCAATCTATATTGAAGAGGGCTGCAGGGAGAAGAGGACACATTGTTCCCATTATGCGGGGCAATAGTTTGTTGGGATTGATTTCACAGTATCTGTTCTCACACCAATTCACGAGATTAACATGTGGAGAGCAGCTGTGTTTCCAACATTTCCCAAAGTTTGCCTTTAACAAGAGAAGAATGCAGCATGAGATAGTTCGAGGCAAGTGATGTGTGTCCTTATCCCCAAAAGCTCTCGACTCTCGTTGTCTTTTCAAGTTGCTCCTCTTTTTCATCCAGATATATAATGCATGTAAGAAACCATGAGCAATGCGTGTACTCGCCGGCACATTTTTCTGCTGTATAGTCATAGAGCTATAGGTTCACCCTGACATCTAACCATTTACGTCACACTCACTCAGCAGCCCAAGAGTAAAGATGGCCTCTCAGTATCAGGGAAACATGAGAAGCTGATTGCTGAAGAATGTTTGGTCTAAAGAGAAGCTCACTGAGAAGGGGGGGGGGGGGGGGGGGGGGGAGTACTGTTGTTTTAAGGTCACGTTAGTAGTAGATTAGTGTTCTAGCCGATGTCTCGCTCACCTCCAGAACTCCTCCACCGGTGTGTTCTCCGACTCTGATCCGTCAGTTAGATTGCTGTAAAAGTGAGTTGAAGTCACAGTAATATTAATAGTCATTTTTGAAATGTTAAAAACTATTCAGGCTCATTGCAGTCCATTATTTACATATCTATATTCTTTAACATTATAAGAAATGCCAATAGATATATGAGAAGGCACACACAGGAGTGATACTGCTTTTATTAAGCGGATACAAATATTGATATTTGTAAGTAAAAAAATAATCACATAACAATACACGTTAAATTACTGTTTAATTGATTTAGCAAAGGAAAACAATCTTGACTCTGATACTTGAATTTTCTCTCGTCAAGATACCTTTGACAGCTTATTAAAAGATAGATGATGTGATATGGCCCCCTGGTGGCTGGCAGCAGTATAGGTTGCCTCCTCCCTGTGGGTGGATCGGACATTTACCGAGCTAAACAGACTCTAAAATGGGACACTTTATTTGTTTTTTCTCTATTTATTTTGCAAACCTTTAACCCAAGTTAAGTTAGCGTTAGTTCTATTAGAGAAGCATATACAAGAACCTCCTGCTCCGAACTCATAAAAGTCGGTGTGTTTCCCACAGCAGTTTAAACCATGGAGGCTGAGACTCATCTCATAAACCTTACAATTTTCTTATGTATCACATCAACATGATGAATTTCCACTACGAATTCAGCCTGTTCCACAAACAGCTCAATGGTAAAGATACAACTTACAAGTCATAGTCATCAGGCAAGGTGAGGTTGTTTAGGAACGACCAGCTGGTGTTGGTGGAAAACAGGTGGGTGTTTGCGATCACGTTGACCGGACTGTGACATAACTCTACAAAGGCAGAGGAGAGGGAGATCACAGTGAGACAAATGGTGCGTACGTCAAACAATAAAATATGCTGATGAGATTTCGTCGTTATGTGTGTTGAATTCCATGCTGCTGATCAAATACAGATGTGCATAAACAAGGCAGCATGCCTTGGCGATGGCGTCTTACCAGAGTTCCACTCGTTGTCACAAGTAGACCAGGGCAGGGGGCTTTTGAAGGAGTGAATCAGGTAGAAGATGTTCCAGGCCAATATAACGATGAAGTAGCTGTTCATATAGAACACAATCACTTGGGACGCTATCCCAATCCCTGCAGGACACAATGGGTTTTCACGCAGTTAGTGAAAGTCATCTTCTGCCGTGTTATGCAACACTCGTAACTCCATAGGGCTGACTAGTTCCCAGTTCTCCAACACTGGTGCATACATTCGTTCTCTGGTTCAATTGGGTTGGACATCACAGGCATTTGATGGGAACAATAAACCAACGGAAGATTGCACAATCAATGAAATGTTCCCTTACATTCAGGATCAGTAATTCCTCTGCCCTTAGCAACTTAGCCTGACACAAGCATGACTGAGGATGTACAAGTCAGCTATTGTTGAGGGTTGAGCTGCTGCTGAACTCCTGCAGAGAATCTAAAAGCAGACCACTGAATAAACTCAAAGACGGGCTCCTATACTTTCCTCAGAAAACAGCTCTGCAAGGTTTAAATACTCGAAAATAAAACTGTGATCTCTATATTGTTGGTTCATGAAAAGTAAGTCATGATCTTTAAGAGCGTGCAAGGACTTCACACAGCTCCAAAACCAATTTTGAAAACAATGAAAACCATCCATTTCCTGTTGTATCAATGGACTAATTGTGCAATCCCCCAAAAATGCGTGCTAGCATGTTTTTTACCCTCGAACATGGGACATATCTTCCTCCAGGCTGTGACTGCACCCTCGTTGGTGTACTGGCCCAACGCCGTCTCCAGTAGGAAGAGAGGGCCGCCGATGAATAGGAGGCACAGAAAGTAAGGGATGAGAAAAGCAGCTGGAGGGAGACAAAGATGAAGACTCGTGAGGAAGGGGTTCCACCGGCATGGAATGAATCACATATTAAGTTTCTGAGGGGGGAGCAGAATCTTTACAGAAGAATCTAACTAAAATGTGACCTGATGAAATGTTGACTATGATGACAACAATGGAAACTTTGTCCATTTGTTGTTAGTTAGTTCGCAGAATGGAAATTAGTTTTGTAGTTTTTACGTAATCCTGGTCACAATCAAACAAACAACAAACGAACGAACGGACAGAAGTGAAAACATAACCTACTAAATCATGTGGAGGTATGTGCTGTACCAATTGCATGAGCATTACTTCCCCATATATAGGGAACTTGTGTTATATTGCTATTGATGAAAATTATATTGCGATAGTTATTGTTGCAGTACAATCACCGAAGCCTATTTGCATGTTAAATCAATGCAAAGCTATTACACTAACCTCAGCCAGCAAAAAAAAAGAAGCTTGCGTCTCACCTCCTCCATGTTGGTAGCACGCAAAAGGAAATAGCCACAAGTTCCCAACGCCAATGATTCCACCAGTCATGGAGAGTAGATACTCCTTGCTGTTGGCCCACTTCCCCCTCGGAGGAAGCTGCTCTTCACGTGGCCCCTCATCTGGACCTACTCCTGCAGCACTTGGTTCCCTGGCTTTTTCCTCAGTCATGGTCTCTCACTCTGTTTCATGCACACATAATAAACACTGGAGTGAAAATGCCAGCCAGGTCTCCCAGGGCTCTCTTAGACCCGTGCACTTTATTTGCAGAGATGTAACAGAAGCATTTCCGTTGGTCAGTGGCGGTTCTACATGGAATTGCGCCCTTTTTTTATTTATTTTAACAATATAACTGAAAGAGAAACTTAAATTTCTCAATTGCACAAATCCTTCAATAGAACATTTGAATAACACACTTAAGAGACTCAATGCACACAATTCTGTTGTAACACAGTATGAGTTACAACATAAAAGTGGCAAAAATATGCATATAACAAGAGCAGAGATACAATAATATAAAATATTAAGAATAATATACAAATACTATATAGAATAAATAAACACACGTGTAAAAACACACTTAAGAAAATCGAATTATTACACTATTGCACTAAGAACAGAAAACACAAACTAAAACTAAAACTTAACCTTTCTGGCCTTCCTTGATACAAAATCATCAATAATCTCAACATATGAAATCTGCTCCCCTATTGAGTGATTGATACTGATGACAGCAAGGCCAGTCAGGCGTTCCTGAGACATGATTGACCTAAGGTATGTCTTCAGTTTTGAAAAGCTCCTCTCTGCTTGAGCCACAGTGACTGACACATTAAATACAATCCTGAGAGCAGAGATAGATCCTGCATACATAATAGAGATAAGCTCAAGGAGGCTCATGGTTTTTGATGGCAGGTCAGGGAAGTTCTTAATTTTTTAAGTTTTTGTTTCTAAGTCTTTTTAATTTGTTGGGTCTCATAGAGTTTTCAGACATACATTACACACTGGTCTCTCCTCATGTCCTTCCCCATTGACTGTGAACCCAAGAGCAAGACAGGCGTCATCATACTTTCTTTTCAACTTGTTTTTGAACACCGTCTCTTGTTTGTCCCTGACCGGCTGACCCACGTGAACGAGATCTGATCTCACCATGTGTGTCTCTGAGAGAGTGAACTGTGCGGGGGGCGGAGTCCGGGGGCCTGTCTGTGTGTGTGTGTGTGTGTGTGTGTGTGTGTGTGTGTGTGTGTGTGTGTGTGTGTGTGTGTGTGTGTGTGTGTGTGTGTGTGTGTGTGTGTGTGCTCTCCGTCCGTTCAGGGAGCTGCTGCAGAGGAGCTGAAGACCCGCCCGCTGCTGCCCAGCCTCGGGTTGCAAACCCCTGTCTACGGCGAAAGAGCGATTTGTTTACTGCTCCGCCATCAAAGAGATAAGTTTAAAACATTGGTTCGGTTATAATATTAGTTTTTGCACCGGTAGGGCGCGCTGCAGAGGTGCTCATAGTTCTCACAGCAGTTCGCACAGCACGGAGTCTGGTTGAATCAGCTCCAGAAGAAAGAGGCTGTGACAAAACCAACCAGGCTGCAACATGCAATTCACTCCTAAGACATTGTAATACATTATTAAAAACATGTCTAGCCTCTGACACAAAGAGAAGAAGGACTCACCCGTGCAGCTTGCAGCTTGCAGCGTGCTCCCTCAATGAAATTCGACTGAGTGAACTTGGAAAAAAGAAAAGTTTGAAAAGAGGGAGTGTCCTGCCGTCTGTGACACACGCACACACACACACACACACACTCTCCCAGAAACATCCGCTCTGTTGAGAGACGTTCTCATTATTGTCATTAGGTTATCTATACAGATGCATTAATGTGTAAGGTTTCCAGGGCATCACGTTGAATAGGGTAAGGGGGGGGGGGGGGGGGCATAATAAAGAGATTGCCGAGATAAAAGATGGGAAGAGTTTATGTGTCACATCTTGTTGGGATCAATTAACTACCAGAAAGCAGGAAACACAAGATCCCGTCACTGAACTGGACTGTTATCGATTGTTGATCCTCCCTCTTCAGAAATCAATTATGGACAGACTCACACTGCACCAGGATATTTACCAAACAGAGATTTAATGAGATGCATAGAGTTCTTCACCATCTGCACACTGAAGGGAACATTTTATGCAAATTATCAAAGTATCAAAATATCTGTTTTTGGTCACGTACAAAAGAGAATTCAAAAGTTACTGAAACATTTTGTTCACTCCTCACATCCCTCACATTACTTTAATTCCGACACCCGGACCCCAACAAACCTGCAGATTGTTTATCAAGGATAAGGGTAAGTATGAATACAGTGTGTTTGATTATACTTGGAGTAATATATACATTTAGATTTTTTACACTTTAATGTACCCGTCTTTTACAAATGATGAATGTGTCACATACTGGTAAAAGTCATCAAAACCACCTATATGCACAATCACTTCCTGCGGGTCTACAAGCGCCATCAACAACCATCACACCACGCTGGGCTCCTCCATCATTATCTTCTCGTGTCTCTCGTCCGTGGTCCCGACGGGCGGCCCCTGTGCCTTGAAGATGACGCGTTTACACAGTGTGAGAACAGGCTTGTGGGGCCGCGCCTGACGCAGGTCGCTGGACGGAGAGGTCATGTTATTGGGGTTCTGTTTTAAAAATGGAGGAAAATTAACACAATTTTAAAACCTCATCCCAATCGCACATCTAGCGCACAATAAAAGCAAGAGTTTTGAAGTCACTCACCCTCCAGAGTGCCACAAAAATGAACACTGGGATGCACATCAGCGGAGTGACGAAAAGTAAAAAGCCGACTATGGAGTCCCAAGGTTGAAGTCTGGAGCCGTGCTCCAAGTAAAAGGATTGAGTTAACAGTCTAAACACAAGCAAGAGCTAGGGGACAGAAAAGGGGCGAGTTAGAAGGTCTAGCTAAGGAATTTTGTATGACATGTGTGCGTCCAGTATTTTGCACCCACTTATACTACTCACCACAGTGATGAAAGGCGTGATGAACATCCAGCAGTACTTGATCACGGGGTTCGGTCGATACCCGATCATGTCCTCAATGTTGTCGTAGAAACGGTCCGCTCCTGAATTTCAGCAATGGACAGGAGGTGTTGGTCAAAATACAAAAGGGAACAAGATTGTTGTTCTCACAGGGAATATAATCCAAAAAGAAGGGGAAGCAGATTATAGTTATAGCTTGTTTTTCCCAGATTACAGACACACAAACCCCAAAAATAGAGGTTAAACACCAGTGGTGGGCTAATGAGGAGAAGAGGAGTCAGAGGGGAGATGAAGAAAGCTGCAAAGCGAGAGGAGAGAGTTATGAGATATGGAAAGACAAATAGGGATATCACAGGAATTCTTCTCCGACGTGCAAGGCAGCCTGTAATCTTTTACGATAATGATGGCGGACAATTGGGATGGGCAAGAAAAAGGTTTGTAATATATGGGTAATTAAAAAAGAAGAAATCCCGACAAACATTCATAGATTTCCGTTTATTTCTGTGTTACTCTGCAACAAACTGTCTCTTGTACAGTTTGCATTTTATCACTTTAATCACTACATTACACTTTTGAGGACCTTATGCTGCTGTACTAAAAAATCTGTATGTTTACTTAGTATTAGGAAATGTCTTGTGTTATCTGTTGTGCCTGTGCACTTTATATGTTTCACTGTGGGAGAGTGGGAAACGTCGTATCTATTCCTTGTAAGTTCTGAACATGTTAAGAAATTGTCAATAACTAGAACAATCGTCAATTTTTAATAACATTTTACAATACAATTATGCCTTCTATTGCCATGTATCTTGTTCACACAGGATTGTCTGTCACCAGTGCCAGAAAAAGTAACAAAATAGCTTTTTTTAGCCGATGACCTGACATACCGTACACCCAGCCGATGATGACGGTCTCCAAACAGGAAATGAAGAGGAAAATGCTCCCATTGGCTCCATAACTGTCAACAATTTCAAAGGGGACTATCCCACCCTGAAGCATGAGAAGGAAAGAAAAATATACTAAAAGGAAAAAGGTCACAGCAAGTACAAGAAAGAGCATCTTCTGCATCATTGTCCGAACAATAATCGTTAATTTTCTCAGGTTTTAGTTTTCTCCTGGAATCTGGCAACTTTTAAAGTGAAGCCAAGGCTTTGAACTGAATGCTAATATCAGCATGCTAACATGCTCACAAGGACAATGCTAATAATGTGAAGCTGATAATGTTGACAGTGTTGACCATCAGAACTCTTAATGTTAGCATGCCTCTATTTTAATGACTATCTTTTAATGAGGACTCAGTTTGCGGCCTAAGTTGGAACGGCTGATCCACAGCAATGAACATTATGTGAGGACGCCTTTTAATTGTGTGATTGGCGTTCTAAGGTGAGGTGCGAGGACACCATAGTTAGAAAGCCCCTTGCCCGCGCTTTACCTCAGTGATGAACGGCAGCCCCAGTAGGAAGCAGACGACAGCAATGACCAGGACCAGGACCTCCCTCGCTCCAGGCCTCCTCAGGTGACGTGGGAACATGTCTGTGATGGCTGTGGCTAGACTCTCCGTAAACATAAACTGTGAGCACATAACCTCATGATTAGATTTTTGTGACAATGATCCAGGGATACTTTATTTTGTATGGGGCATTACAGACTTGAGAGTCGACGGCCAGGAGAAAGACCATGAGGAAGAAGAGCACAGTCCAGAAAGTTGAGCCAGGCAGCACCGACAGGGCCATAGGAACGGCCCTGAAGATCAAACCAGGACCTATGAAATGCAAAAATGTCTGTGGTTATTTTACTCTACTGAAGCAAGTTTTCAGACATGAACTCTGGAAAAGGTCAACAATATTGTTTCAGTCTGGCTCCAGATACAGTTAGTCTGCATGCAGGTAATAATTCGTCTCAGCTTCTATTGGCCTTGGTTAATCATCTGTGATTTTAACTTATTTTAGGATTTTTATATTGCATTTATATTCTCCATCTCTAATGTGCAGCTGAGGTTGCTGTGTATACAGATTTCTGTACTCCAGATATCCTTGAACCTGAGTTATATATCATATAAGATGATTAATGTATGGCAACATTCTATAAAGATACATGAGGTGCTTTCCAAAACCGTTACAAGGGAGAAAAAAGTAGAGCAAACAATCAATGTAATGTAAAGTACTAAAATATAAGAAAACGTCATAGAAGGTCAACATCATTTTCAATGCCTGAGAAAATCCTTTGGCCACGGTGACTGAAGTGAAACACCCTTTTAGCTGTTTCTAAATACAAGATGCCATCTTGTGGACTGTGGATGTAGTTGGCAACACTGCCAGCTTTCCAATGCATTGTTATAAGTACAGCAACTGTTTGGGGATTCCAACGTTAACTCACCAAAAGTGGCAACATCATATATAGCCACTCCCTGCACGTGAGCCAGGAATCCCAAAAATGAGAACACGATGAAACCCACAAAGATGCCAGTCGCACAGTTCAGGCAGCACAGTGCCATGCAATCCCTGCAACAGAACAAGACAAATCTCAAAAAGCCCACTGATGAAAGATGGCGAATGTGATGAGGTGCGCGAGTAAAGCCCCCCCGACCTGTAGCAGTTGCGGTTGTACTGGTTGTAGCTTCCCAGAGTGGTCAGCACCCCTTGACACGTGGCGTACATGTACATCACACACATCAATGCAGCCTCCCATGCCTGGAGAAGCCGTGAAATTGACTTGAGATTTGAATCAATTTATTGTCACAGAACATGACAACCCTTCAAAGGACCCATCGTATGCCCATTTTACCACAGTTGATATGGTTCCTTGGGGTCATAATGAAATGTCTGTAACATATTTTTTCAAAATACCACAAGGATCATTTAGAACAGCACCCTTTTAACCCTGTCTAAAACAGCCCTCCTAAGATTGACCTGTTTTGAGTGCCCCGCCCCCCCCCTCACCCCTCCTCCCTCCGACAAGAGATAACAGCACCCAGATTTTTAGCTATCCATTACCTCTGTAGAAATATGGCTACTAGAGACGAAGATACAATTTTGCAACCATATCGTTTTGAACCAGAGTCAGGTTGGCCGAAGCCTGGTTGCGAGAGCCCCAGCTTCCCAGCGCAGCCCCGCGTTGGTAGCAGTGGGAACTGGAGCTGGTGCAGCAGCGGCATCCTTCCACACTGTTGAGTCAACGTTTAGAGGTGTCCTGGGGGTCTCCGCCTCGACGATCGGCATGTTTATGCGGTCACTTAAATGTCTGACGGGTAGCAGCAGCGAGCTAACGCTAGTCGGGGAGCCCGGTGCCGGGGAGCCGAGAGCCAGTCTAATGCAAACGGAGCCAGGTCTCTCCCCGGGGATATGGAGGAGCACGTTAGCTTGCAAGCTAATGGGAGCCTGGGAGTTGGGCCATCTTTCCCCGGAGCCGGTGAGATGATGGTGTGGGGTGGTCCAAGGCCATGTAGCGAGACTCCCTAAGAGGGCATGGTGTGGCATTACAAATGTTTAAAGCTGCGGAACAAAGCAACGGAAAATGTAACTCATCAAAACTAAACGGAACTCACCAGTTTATAACAACTACGTGTGTGAACCACATTTGCATTTGTTCATTTGGGTCTGTGGGTGTAGGCGGCATTGTGTACACGAATGTCTGTCTTCAGGCCCTGTTGCTGAGAGAATCTGGTTAACATTAGGAGCACGACAGCGCTGAGAGTCTTACTTCCGGCTACACAAATTGGAAAGGCTCCAACGCAACACACACCGCAGAACTCACGCACATTATAAGAAACAGATCTGCTTTTTAAGACCAATCTCACATTGTGCAACTCTGCTCATAACCGCGTTCACCTGTTCCCTTTTGCTTGCTTCCATTGTTACAGAATAAGATTCTCCCGAAAGCTCAGAGTTTTATGAAAATCTTGTTACTACATCATCTGATAAGCGCAGCCACAGCTCGTCTCCTGACCGCGATTGCAGCCAGAACAAAAAGGAATCCAGTTAAAAGTGTCTGGGAAAGAAACTGCCGACGTAAAAATCTAATTTATATCATGCACACACTTCTTACAGGAATCCTTATATAAACATGTGTGTGCTTGTATGCAAAACATGGCTGCATGGGAAGAGGAAATGCTCCCCCTCGCCTGGCCCCCAAAGACAAAATTCCACAGGCTTAAAACCTCCGATGAAAGCCTTACACCCCAGAAGCTGAGAGTTATGTTGTGAGAAAAAGAGAGAGAGGCAGCACGCAGGATGGGGGAGGAAGCTGCGGACAGCTTTAATGATCCAGTTTGTGGGAGAAAGACCTCCCCACCTTTTTACGCTCCTATCGCTGGATACAACAGATGCCGTCATTGTGCAAGCAGCATCTCCCTCTCGTCCCTCTAGCCTAGAATCCCCCCTGTTCTTTTGAAAGAATGCAATGCCATGCATCTTAGTGTCTCTAGTCATAACAAACACACTAAAGCCTGAAACATGCTTCTGCGTTTTCACAGGCCCGTAAGCGCAAGAGCCCTTCCGGGTCCCTTACGTGCTTATGTTACCCTCCTTACGTGCTGACGGGTGTCGACCCCCTTTTCTAAAATTTACGGCAAAGCTCCGCAAGCTCACTCAGCCCGCAAGGCTGTGATTGGTCTGCTCTACATCCCTTCTGGAGCTGCATTTCCGGTTTCATGCCCCCATAATACCGGCAGAAATCACAGAAGATTTAGAAGAACGAATATGGACCAAATAGAAGAGCACTTGGCAGAAGATATCCGATAGTATGATCACTTGTATAACCTGTCACTGACTGGCGGATTTGTCCGCCAGAAAAAGGCTACGAGGAGCCGCAGTGGCTATGTAAATAAACAATCGATGAAGAAGAAAGAAAGCGTCTCTAAGGTCGTCTCGACAAAAAGCATTACTCTGCCTAGTGTTCTGGCGCGGAATTGCTTTGTAAGACGCGCAACGGTTGGGGAAGCATGAATGAAAACGAGTCTTGCGCCACAGCGGCGTGAAAAGACGCAGACGCAGTCGCAGAAGCATGTTTCAGGCTTAACATGTCAGTGTCCTCAAATGACATCGTTCCAATGTAAAATAACCATAAACTGGCAAAGGTACAAACTATAGACTAAATATCTATATTTGGCACCAGCAAATAGATAACCGTATATTGCCGTATTTGGCCGTATACGGTATTTTGTCCCTGCCCAAGTGATGATGTTCATGTTTGATTCACTTGCCAAGCTTCTTCCAGAGAAAGGGCCACTGCTTTTATTGTTAAGTCCCCTTCTTGGGCTCGGAAACGGGAGTCAAGGCGCGGGGGGCTGTATATTCATCCTGTTAGAACAGAGGAATCTAACAGAGAGATGAGCGGGAAGCCGAGAGAGTTGCAATATCACAGCCCCGACACTTCTTCTGCATTTATTTATTTGAGAGCCATGTGATGAATTTCAGATGGCAGCCAAATTGCTTTACTAAGCATTTAAAAAAAGTCATCATCTTACCAATGGGTCGGCGAGGATTCTAATATCTGGATAGAGGTAGTAGAACAGGCCCTGTCTGGCTCCTGGGAGTGTCACTGCACGAAAGAAGAGGATGAGCAGCAGCAGGTAGGGGACTGTAGCTGTGAAGTAGACTACCTACAAAAACACAAAATAAGACAAAAGTTATTGGTTTCCCAAGCCACTTTATAAAGACGGTATATGCAAGTCTTTTTACTTCCGTTTTTGGTCTCCAAACACTCACCTTTCCAATTGATTTGATTCCCTTCCATGTGCAGAAGTAACATATGACCCAGGCCAGCAGGAGACAAAGAGCCAGGTCCCCGTGCACCTTACCCAAGAGCTCGTCAGACATTCTTAACACACGATTCCTGTCAATCACACCGGTAACAAGTGAATACACAAAAGCAATGATTTTCTTGTGAAATCCAGATGATATAATCGCTCTCAGATTTACTTGGATGGCTTCAATTTATGTTGAAAAGGGCTGCAGGGAGAAGAGGACGCATTGTTCCCATTATGCGGAGCAATAGTATGTTAGGATTGATTTCCCAGTATCTGTTCTCACACTAAATTGCGAAATTAACATGTGGGGAACAGCTGTGTTTAGAAACTTCTAAAAATGATAGGGAGGAAACAACAAAGAGTTCCAACATTTTCCCAGAGTTGCTTTTCTCAAGTGAAGAATGCAGCAGGAGATCGTTCGAGGCAGACGTGTCAAAATTTCGAAGGATTCAAGTGATGTTGGCCCTTATCCCCAAAAGCTCTCGAATCTCGTTGTCTTTTCAAGTTGACATCTTCATAGGCATCTTTTAAGGTGTATAGCTCCTCTTTTTCATCCTGATACATGACGCATGGTTCACCCTGACATTTAGGCATAAACGTCGCACTCACTCAGTAGCCCGAAGTAAAGATGGCCTCTCAGTATGGGGGGGGGGGGGGGTTACTGTTGTCTTTAGGTCATGTTAGAAGAAGATAAGTGTTCTAGCCGATGTCACTCTCACCTCCAGAACTCCTCCTCCGGAGTATGGTCCGACAGTGATCCTTCCGTTACATTGCTGTAAAAGTGAGTTGAAATCACAGTTATAATAAAAGTAAGTTCGGAAATGCTAATAGATAGATGAGAAGGCACACACAAAAAATGGCTGGCAGCAGTATAGGTTGCCTTCTCCATGTGGGTGGATGGGACATGTTTTTTTCTATTTATTTTGTGAACTTTGAACCCAAGTTAAGTTATCTTTAGTTCTATTAGAGAAACAGATACATGTGATGTATCACATCAACATGATGAATTTCCACTACGAATTCAGCCTGTGCCACAAACAGCTCAATGGTAAAGATGCAACTTACAAGTACTGTATGGACTCATAGTCATCAGGCAAGGTGATGTTGTTTAGGAACGACCAGCTGGTGTTGGTGGAAAACAGGTGGGGGTTTGCGAACATGTTGACTGGACTGTGACATAACTCTACAAAGGCAGAGGAGAGGGAGATCACAGTGAGACAAATGGTGCGTACGTCAAAACGCTAAAATATGCTGGAGGTTTTATGGTCAATTTCCTCAGAGGTCTGCACCAAATTGAGATTTCGTCGTTATGTGTGTTGAATTTCATGCTGCTGATCAATTACAGATGTGCATAAACGAGGCAGCATGCGTTGGCGATGGCGTCTTACCAGAGTTCCACTCGTTGTCACAAGTAGACCAGGGCAGGGGGCTTTTGAAGGAGTGAATCAGGTAAAAGATGTTCCAGGCCAAAATGACGATGAAGTAGCTGTTCATATAGAACACAGTCACTTGGGACATTATCCCAACCCCTGCAGGACACAATGGGTTTTCACACAGTTAGTGAAAGTCTCTGTGGCGGCCTTCTTCTGCCGTGTTATGCAACACTCATAGCTCCATAGGGCTGACTAGTTCCCAGTTCTCCAACACTGGTGCACACATGTGTTCTCTGGTTCATGTGGGTTGGACATCTCAGGCATTTGATGTGAACAATAAACCAACGGAAGATTGCACAATCAATGAAATGTTCCCTTACACTCACGATTAGTGAATCCTCTGGCCTTAGCAACTTAGCCTGACACAAGCATGACTGAGGTTGTACAAGTCAGCTATTGTTGAGGGTTGAGCTGCTGCTGAACTCCTGCAGAGAATCTAAAAGCAGACCACTGAATAAACTCAAAGACGGGCTCCTATACTTTCCTCAGAAAACAGCTCTGCAAGATTTAAATACTCAAAACATAACTGTGATCTCTATAGTGTTTGTTCATGAAAACATAAGATGTAATGTCTTGCTATTTACATGATTTAAGAGCGTGCAAGGCCTTCAAACAGCTTCAAAACCAATTTTGAAAACAATGAAAACCATCCATTTCCTGTTGTATCAATGGACTAATTGTGCAATCCCCCAAAAATGTGTCCATGTTCGAGAGTTTGTTACCCTCGAACATGGGACATATCTTCCTCCAGGCTGTGACTGCGCCCTCGTTGGTGTACTGGCCCAACGCCGTCTCCAGTAGGAAGAGAGGGCCGCCGATGAAGAGGAGGCACAGAAAGTAAGGGATGAGAAAAGCAGCTGGAGGGAGACAAAGATGAAGACTCGTGAGGAAGGGGTTCCACCGGCATGGAATGAATCACATATTAAGCCAAATTTCCTGTACATGTTATATAAGATTAGGGAATCGTTGGAATAACTGATAGAACTGCACTGAATAGAACTACAGTGATATTATCTAATTTGGAGAAAAAAAACAACCTGCGTCTCACCTCCTCCATGCCTGTAGCATGCAAAAGGAAATAGCCACAAGTTCCCAACGCCAATGATTCCCCCAGTCATGGAGAGTAGATACTCCTTGCTGTTGGCCCATTTCCCCCTCGGAGGAGCCTCCTCTTCACGTGGCCCCTCATCTGGACCCACTTCTGCAGCACTTGGTTCCCTGGCTTTTTCCTCGGTCATGGTCTCTCACTCTGTTGCATGCACACATAATAAACAGTGGAGTGAAAATGCAAGCCAGGTCTCCCAGGGTCTTTGCAGCTCTCTTATACCTTGCACTACATTTGCAGAAGCATTTACCGGTGGTGCTCATAGTTATCAAAGCAGTTCACACAGCACGGAGTCTGGTTGAATCATCTCCAGAAGAAAGAGGCTGTGACAAAACCCACCAAGCTGCAACATGCAGCTAAGACATTGTAATATATTATTAAAAACATGTAACAAAGAGAAGAAGGACTCACCCGTGCAGCTTGCAGCGTGCTCCCTCAATGGAATTCGACTGAGTTAACTTTGAAAAAAGAAAAGAAAATATTTGTAAAGAGGGAGTGTCCTGCCGTCTGTGACACACACACAGACACACAGACACACACACACACACACTCCCACAAACATCCGCTCTGATGAGAACTTCTCCTCAGAATGAAATAGTGCAGAATAGACGTTCTCAGTTCCGTGTATTATTGTCATTAGATTATTAACACAGACGCATTGATGTGTAAGGTTTCCAGGACATCACATTGAACAGGCCGGCGGTTTTGTTATATATTTTGTATATATGTATATATATATATATATATATATATATATGTACAAAAGTTGTATAATGGGGTGAAAAAAGCACAATATTATACACATTGTAAATAAGCGAATTACACGCAAAGAAAAATAAATAAATGTACAGAAAACTGTAGTTTTCTAGTACTTTCTTTATTATTTGTTTGCACATTTTAGTAAAAACTTTGACAAGGTGTGTAGGAAGCAACTATCTACTGATAATTACACGCACATCTAATATACACACACACACGCACACGCACACGCGCACACGCACACACACACACACACACACACACACACACACACACACACACACAAATAATGGTTTTTGACCAATCACACGTTGTTGAGGGGGTTTGCTATATTGTCACTTCTCTTTTCCACTGTGTTTAACCCATAGACTGTATATATAAATGGTAAATCAGGAAAATTCCTCTGATGTGAATCATCAAAGGCGAAGAGGGATTTCGGCTGACTACTGAGCGAGCCACATGGCAGTCTGGAGACAGTCATACAAGCCACTCGGATTTATCTTTATACTGTGCGTAAGTTACCATTTGCGTTTGTTGATCTGCTGGCTGTTTGTATTTGCAAGTTGCTCTATTACAACAAATAATAATAAGCTGATTATGTGGGTGATGTGTGGACCCGCTCTGTGCCTGACAGAACAAACTGAGGGCAGTATCCCACCACGCACCGTTCGTCACATTGACGCATTGACGTACGGCGCGTGACGAAGCAGGAAGTAAAAGTAAACAACGGATAGGGAAGTGAAAATGTTAGGCAGCGTCAGTCATCCTCCCTCGTCCCGAGTCCGTGGCTTCTCTGGTGCTTTGTTAGAAAATGCCTGAAGGCTCGGTCCCCTGATAAGGACAGGGACCCAGCAGGAGGCCGGCGGGACCCCGGTAAGACACCTGTAGAGCCGGGGAGAGTCTGGCTGCGGCTGCCGCTAATGACAAGCTAGCTGGATGTGATCACTTCCCTGCTTTTGTTTACAGGATGAAATGTCCTCACGGCCATGGCTTAAAAACTTCACCCTGACATTAGGTGTGTGCGACGAATAACACCACAACACCACCACCCCTGTCCCCATGTCCCCCCCCCCCCCCCCCCCATTGTCCCCGGTCCTCACACCTGCTTAAACTCCAGCTGCACGTCCCCGTCTAAAGAGTTTGCTCCTGCTGTTGTTGTTTCAGATGTAGCCATGTTAGCCATCAGGGCGTCAGAGGAGGAGTCCGTTGAGATGGAGGAGATGGACACCTCGGAGCCCAACTGGTGCTGGTTCTACCTGGCGGAGTGCGGCGTGTGGCACATGTTCGAGGTACGGTTCACGGGACGGGTCGGGACGAGGGACACAGTGCCCGGCAGCACCAGCGTTCACGTTCTGTCAAGGCAACTTTATTAATAAGGCACATAGAGTCAAAAGCAGATCAGTTGTGTGTGACTGTTGAAGGTTTACTGCTGTGAAAACTGAGAAGTGCGTTTCGAACACCTCCTGCTTCCCACTGAACACAAGCACAGCCATTGATTATGATCGATTAGGTGATTGTCTGCTTCTCTGTTCGACTGCGTGCACAAACCACAGCTCGTCCAAAAGGCAGCAGCCAGACCCCCTCATCCAATCTGCTGAGACACATCATGTGACTCTGATCGTGGCTCTTCTTCGTTGGCTTCCAGTTAATTTGGAAATCTATGTTTAATATTCAATCGGTAAATTTGAAGGATAAAGATAATGTGTCCATGTAATTCAGGATATTGTGGTTTCCCCCATCACTTTTTAGAATATTTTATAGACACACACAAACATTTTTTATTTGTTCCTGCCCTAAATGTTAGACTAAGACTGCAACTAATAATTATTTACAGTAATTGCCCTTTATGCTGTGGATTGTATTTGAACAAAGACCAAAATAGGAAGTAATGCAATTTTATTACCACTTTAAAACGAATACAAGCAGCTCGGACAAACTAATGTTTACCTTTTTTGGTTGAATAATGAACAGTGTAAATTGTTGCCACTTATTTATTTTGTCCGTTTACTACTTGCTTAATTGAATAATCATAAAACTTCTCCCAATAGACTTTTACCGATGTTCCTCCCTCTTCCTGTCAGGTTGACCCCAGTGCGGCGTGCTCGGTGACCAGTGCTCAGATCGAGCAGTGCTACAGCAGGAACCAACGCGGCGTGATGGAATTCTACACGGCCAAGTACACCTACAGGCTGGACTTTGCAGGTATGGTGATGACAGGTCCAACCTCTTTGCCTGACAATGCACTGTCAAAAGAAAATCAGACGCACAATATGCTTAATGGAGGTAAAAAAGACAGATAAAAGGATAAGTTGTGTTTGAGTTCATCCTGTTGAAGAAGTTGCCCTAATCGTAAATTAAATTCCCCACCAGTGATGCGACAGATCAATGTGACGACAGGGAAGCAGCGGCCAATCAAGCGCTCCCTCCACTCTGCGACTGGCTTCAGGTAAGATTTGGTGGTTAAAGTGAACGTGCTGAAAACTTTTCATGGGATGAGGTCGGGATGCTTGACATGAAAGGTCAGGGATCAAACATCTGCTCGCCCTCAGAATACATTAAAATTTGACCCTAAAATGCCAAGTGCTCCACAGGGAGCTTCCCTGCTGCTGACCCTCAGTTTACGTCTCTATAAAGCAAAGATGGATTTCTCCACCAAAAACACACATCTTAGAATAGACTTTTCTTGAATGACACTGATTAAATGACATAACACAAATACACACAGCCTCTGTTTTGTTTTAACAATCTGTCACTTATTCTCTCAGGTTCATTTGTGATAATCTTGCTTTGCCCGTCCCCTGTCACTGGGAGAGAATAAACACAGACGAGCCCTATCAGGTGAGTGAAGTAACACACATTACTGTCACGTACACTATTTGTTTGGTTCACACACACAATGTTGGTTATGGGTTTGTAGCTTTTACACATTCTGATACAGAACATCTGCCAGTTCTGACAGGAGCTAAAACAACATGGATTTTTATATTAACAATCCAATCTTTTTCAGTTGTTTACTGGTTTTGATTTAGTATCGCCAGCCAAGCCTTGACTGTGCATCTCTCCCATAACCTTGCCTGTTCCACTCACGATGGATTGTGTGTCCACAGCTCATCCAGCTCGGCAGAGACACATATGAGTTCAAAGAAGTCGCCAGATTGTACGAAAGGACAATGGACCATCCAATCAAATCCATCCAGAGGATTCAGAACCTGGACCTGTGGGAGTTCTTCTGCAGGTACACAATGGTTGTGTTGTTGTGAGTGTACCGCACAGTGTCCAGGGTGTTGAGCTTTGATGGACAAGAGCACAATCAATCTGTTTTGGGACAATACAACTTTTTTACATTGAGGGGTTTCTGTTTAAAGGCAGCATATATCTTTCATATTGTCATCGGTGAGGGTCTACATGCCTCACCACATGCACCTCAACCCATGTCAGGGGATTCTTTCCTTTTCAAAAACATTCACCTCTAAGTTTCAGTTTGTAAATTAAGTCAATTACACACGTCCCTCTCTCACAGTGTGGTTTCAAATTCCACTCATTCATTGACAAATTGCTAACCGGTGCTCTGTGCTGTGTTCTCTATAATGTGTCCCCCACCCCCGAAGGAAGAAAACCCAGTTGCGAAAGGTCAAACGCATGCTGGATATCGAGGAGCGGATGTTGTTTCACGGCACCGGACACAGCAACATACAAGCGATATGCACGTTTAACTTCGACTGGCGGCTGACAGGAAGCCACGGCGACGTCTACGGCAAAGGTAAACGACTCTGCCGTGATGTGGCATCATGAAATAACACATGCTTGTTTTTGTTCCCTGTCAGAATCTAACATTTCCCTCACTCGTCTCTCCTCCAGGGAGCTATTTTGCGCGGGATGCCAAATACTCCAGTAAATTCTGTCACACCGTGGGGAAGCACAACAACATCCTGCAGAGGCACGGGCTCGCCCTGCCGATATTCCCGAACGAGCCGCCCTACAAGACCATGTTCCTGGCCAGGGTGCTCGTCGGCGAGTACACGGACGGCCACGCCCTGTACTGCAGGCCGCCCTCCAAGGACGCCAGCTTCACCAACTTTTTTGACAGCTGCGTGGACGACAAGGCCAACCCAAAGATTTATGTCATTTTCGACAGCAATCAGATTTACCCGGAGTATCTGATTGAGTTCTACTGACACCGATAACACGGACCACATCTATTTGATTTTACAGAGGCCGGATCTCAAATCAATCGAAATATTTAGGACACAGAGTCGGACGACGAGATGAAACGGGAAAGAAAGGAGCAGTTTAAAGGAACTTTTACTTTTTCTTACGGTCGGATCCAGTGCCTGACTGGAGCATGAGTCATCTATTAAAGTGCCTTTTGGGGGAAACTGCAGAGACAATACAGACTTTGTGTACAGTTTGTATACTGTACAGTCTGAGATACGACAGTACCTAGTGGATAGAATGTTTCTGTGACATAAAAGAAGGATGAAATACTAAGTTAAGGTCAGTGTTTATGGCGATTGTTTTTTTTTTTTAACTAAAAGGCAGAGTCTGTGCTCCGCTTGTGCAAATATCTGTTGTTTAAAGTAAGAGAGGCAGCCTGTTGGTTTGGAGGTGACGTCCTACCGCCGGCCACAGCCCTCCCATCACATCCACAGTGCCCACATGTGAGCGTATTCATGTAGACATGATTCCAGATGACCAAACCAAAACCTACCACACGTTCCTGCTCACTCATGTAACATCGTTGCGTGTCATTCGGTGGCGTCGACATCTGTGTGTGGCTAGTACAGAGTATGACGTACAAACGGTTATATTTTTACTTTGTTTTTAGTCATAAAAACACTTCTACCTCTGATTCCTTTTTTTTCTTTTTTTTACCCATGCATCAGTGCACTTTCCCCCCCCCCCTTTCCATGAAAGGTTTTCGTAATTGTGTCACAATGACATAAAGTTGTGATGTCATGCACACTCGTTGTCCTCTCCTCTCAGCAACAAGTGCCAGTGACGATTGAATATGGTAAAAAAGAAAAAAGACAAGTTCCCGAGATCAGTTTTTCGCATCGCGTTGTGTGACATCATCATCTTTCTTTGAGGGTCGAGCAGGAAATCTTTGCACCCGGTGTAAATGTATTTAAGAAAAGATACCACAGCCAGCACATGTATAGTACTCTAAAGAAAAATAGCCACACAATGTAATGTTGCTTTGCTCTGTGTATTTGTTGAGAACCTTGTATGATTGTGTGAGTTGTCGAACAGCTGGAACAATAAACAGGTTCAGATTGTACGATTATTGAGACAGTTCGAGAAAAGCTTCAGCATTTTCCTTATTGTAATTGCAGGAAAGTGACATCGTCCGTCTTTACACTTAAAGCTGTGTGCGTGAGGCTACATGTGTGTCTGTAATTTGCACATGTTTGAACTAATAAACTTTTCAGCATTAAAATAATAATATATTTCTTGTGGAATGTTTTTTTCGGAGACAACCGATTGTCACATGCTCGTGTTTAAAAGCCAAGATATCATTTTACACTTACTTACTTAAGAATGTAAAAGCACAAATAACTTGACAAAAATAAACTCAAGTAAAAGGAAGTATCGCATTAACTTCTCTACTTGAGTTAAATGAACTGCTTAAAAGTAAAAGTAAGTATTATAAGTACTTGCTGAGTGTAGCCGACTCCCTAATTAAACAGCCGTCCTTATTGCTTCCCTCACCACTCACCTTGTTATGGATTACTTTTGAAATATATAAAAAGAAGTATAGTAGTATGAATTGTGGATTAAAAGTGGAAAGCACCCGGAAATAAATCGACTATTAAAGAAAAGATACATGTAAAATATACTACTAATGATGAAGTATGAAGTAAACGTACTGATATTAAAATCATATTAACACAATACATAACATTTAATACAGTAATATTTATATTATATTAAATTACAATTGTCTTCTGTTTTGTCACTGCTCTTGTTCAAATTGATCAAAAGAAGGAAACGTATGGAACTGTACTTCAGGGATGAGTCCAGCAGAGGTCCCTGTTCACTCGTGTATCAGATGAGGAGCAGCAGTGGACCTCCTGGTCAGCTGTGACTGCTCCTCATCGAGTGAACGGGTTTTTCAATC
Organism: Platichthys flesus; assembly: GCF_949316205.1. Taxonomy (NCBI): domain Eukaryota; kingdom Metazoa; phylum Chordata; class Actinopteri; order Pleuronectiformes; family Pleuronectidae; genus Platichthys; species Platichthys flesus. Next base: position 12,138,222 of record NC_084967.1, read on the forward strand.
TAAAGGCAGGTTTTTGTCGTCATTCCTGCATAAGCCTCCTGCAGAGTGAGTCTGCAGCTCATCAGGATCAGGTTTACAGAAACTCAGCTCGTGTCTTTACCGACATTATTAATACTTCACTCATTCGAGCCGTATAAACCTAAAGTGACATATAAATGAAAGAAATAGTTTTTTTTCGGTTAGAAATCTTACATTACACATATTTTGTCAAAAAGTCCATTTGGAGAGGACTTTATTTTACACGAAGAGACATTTGAAATTAAACCCCGGGTTGGTAAAGACTGCAGAGACCCTGAGTGAGGGCTATGGCTGAGGGGTAGGTCGGTTGTCCTCCTACCAGAAGGTTGGCGGTTCGATCCCAGTATCCAAGATTCCCCAAATTGCGCATCTTAGAAAAAAGTGCTGCCCATAGATGCATTGTATGAGTATACATATATATAAATACAAACCATTAACCATAATGGTGCCATTCTAGTCTTTGCTGAAGAGCAAAAACGACATTAACCACATTCATTTTTCTTGCCCTCCCTCCACCCTCCTCTTTCTTTCATCCCTGATGAGATTGCATCCCCGACATTAGCATCCCTCCATCCCAGACGACTTCAGCACACACACACATACTATGTGCTCGTTGCACATTATGTGGGTTAATTTGTTTTATTTTTATTGCTCTGATATTGGCGTTTTCATTTCAGACAGAGCTGTTTTCCAGATCCAGGCCATCATCGCTCAGTGAACTATTTCAGATGATTTAATTGCTCCTGAGGGTGAGATGGACAGATTCAGCGATGAGTCGAGCAGATGGTGTTTAAAGAGTTTCAGAGCTTTCTGTGCATAACAAACACAGCTTTGAATCGGTTATTATTATTATTACGTGAGACTGTATATGTCTCGGGAGATGTTCGCTGAGTTCTACTTTGAAATGTTTGAAACTGGGGTTGTGAGTTCTCACGCGTCGATTAGTGAGTCGAGTTTGTGAAATCTAGATTGTGTGAAGTCTAATTTGTGGAGCACTGTGTGTCTGTGTGTGTGTGTGGGGGGGGGGTAAAAAACGTCTGTACAGTAACAATATGTCACAGCTAAATAAATCCTCATAACTTAAAGCAATACATTTTAAGATGAAGAAATGTGTTAAGGTAAGGTTAAGGTTTAGCTAAGGGTCGTCGCTCATTAGATTTAATTTCATTCAAATTCACAGGTTATAATTTGTTTCAAAATTGAAATAACATTGAATGACATGAGCCGGCTGAGAGCAAAAAAACACGTTTTTTTATTATGGAAAAGGTTTCATTGTTCTTTACAAAAGACGGCACATTTTTTTCGCTACAGGTTTATTCTATAATTTAACCAAATAATCACGATCATCAAAAAAGTTCCACGATCATCGTAAGAGGCTCTCTCTGTGTCACCCACTCATTGTGTGACAGGAACCACAACCTGACGTCCCTGAGCAGAGAGAAAAAAAACAAAACATTTTATAATAATAAAAAAAAAACATTTTTAACGTCATGTAGCCTCGGAGGAATGAGAGAGATGATTTTTTTTCTAATGTGACGGACAAACAGCACAGTGTTGGGGCTCTTACACACAAAATAACACATATTAATAAATTAAATTGAATCACAGGAAATTAAACATCTTCGCTCGACACAACAACACACAAGTGACGACAGTTCTTTGCTTGGCACGAGAGGTGTAAAAGACTCAGGATAACATTTGGCACCGAGGAGGAATTTTTATTAACTATCCTTATTACTCTTTTTTTCATTTTTACAGTCATAAGCTTTTGAAATGCGCCTGGTGTAAAAACATCTTCAGATGAGTTGTTTTACTGTGTGTACAATAGAGTAGTGTTGTTAGAGGGCGGTACCTGAAGATGTCTGGCACGATTTGAAAGTTAAGTTTTCGCTGCGTTAAGAGGGAAAAGTTCAAGGCTCGATCACCCTGAGAGAAATTAGTCAGAGGTTTTATTTTGAAATTCTTTCATCCACCGATTTCACTCCTTTGATGTTGTCAGACTCACAATTGAGTTTATCAAAGGGAAAAATCTTCGTCCTCCCTCTAACTTTTTCAATACCTGGTGCCTACATTACCCAGAATGCACCTCAGACCCCCAACAGCTCTGTAGGCTATTCATCTGTGTCATGCTAACAATGGCTAACGTAGCCTTAAGCTGCAAGATAAAGAGCGCGCTGCCGACGTCCGATTCACAGATAGCTTTTCGTACAACTCCGTCTGGAGCCACACAAGACTTTATACTTTTTTAGTTCAAGTACGTAGATGGTTTCCCAAAATCTATTAGCAGACTTTAATGCGTGAAATTCAGAGGAGTTCCCCTTTAAGACGAACCAGCGTATGATCGTCTTTCATCCGTCAGTGCCAACAACTTCAAAACCCACTCTGTGGAATCGATTTAAATACTTTTGCTACATCCTCACTCAAATGAAGTGCTCGAAAACAGACCCAGGATGGTAATTATCGTGGAAGAACAATTATCAGCTCAAGCTTGAGACCTTTGATCTCAAGGTATTTCTCTTTTTTGGACTTTGAGTTCATTATTTAATTTAAACAACTAAGCACCACATTATACAATTTGTACAAAAGAGGACATCAGTTTTAGTAGTTTGAGCCGACGCACGTTGTCAGGAAGAGCACGCCCCTTGAATCCCCAAATAGCTAAGCTTCTGACAGACATCACATCCCACGAATCATGTCCTTCATCCCGTCCTGCCTCCGCCTCTGCAGGGGCGCTCCACGTCATCGTTTACAGAACAGTGCAGCAGCTCACTCTCTCTCGAGTTCAGGGGTCGCCCTTCTGCGTCCCGAGCTTAGTCCTCAGCCCCTGCCTGTCCATGATGTTCCACAGCTTGCGCAGGTTGGACTGGGTGATGGTGTCATCGGGTTTGAGCTGGAGCGCACGCAGGTAGTTGGCCTCCGCTTCGGGGAGCTTGCCGTTCAGGTGGAGGATGGCGCCGAGGTTCATCAGCGCGGCCGGGTACTGAGGGAAGGGGGGGAAACGGTACAGACGTGGTGAGACAGGAGATGAAGTGTGTTTTGTGGCAACAACGTCAAACTTGAAAATCGAATTTGCGTTCATTTCCAGCCCCATCACAATCTCACAGTATAGTAGCAGACGTGGCCAAATGACAGAGGTGCGCTCTTCGACAGCTCTGCAGTGAACAAAGAGGAAGCTACAGATTGTGCGTGGGCGAGTGTGAAGTGTTTATCGATGTGAACTTCGAGGTGTGTTTCTTTGAGCCCCTCTTTAATAAAAAAAAAAAAAAACACCATCTGGCCTGGAATAGAGTACCAGCACTGACAAGCTGCAAAAATCCAGGTCACAGATCTGATTCCCAGTGAGCCATAACTAACAAACACACCCAAATCTCATCCCCCTCAAAAGAGTCATCTGCACCTCATCCCCTCCCCTCCCCCGCCCCCCCCCTCCCACCGGCCTGGCCTCGTTCCCGGGCCTGCGTCCTCGCATGCATGACATATGGTTAGCAACTTGGCGACTGGTTCACAGATTTCTCCGCAAAAACACGAGCGTTCATCTCCTCTTAACCCGGCGAGTTTGCTCGACCACATTCCACGTCTAAGGCAGCATTTAAAGACGGCTCTTTGGCAGCGGCTCCATTGGAATACTTCCAGAGGAGGCTGGAGACGTAATGAATGAACGCAGTCAGAGTCAGAGTGAGAGGAGCTGCAGCTCAGCTCCATCGCTCCTTCTTCTCGACAGAGACACACGAAGCCAGATGAATGACGTTCTCATTCCTCTTCTGAAACAACTGGGTGAAGAGCAATATACACCCTGGTCTGAATCACAGTGAGAGGGATCAGGGAACACTGTTCACACGTGTGCTGTGTAGATAAGAAAGCAGCTATAGGTTTGTCGTTAGTTTTCTGTGCCTCTAATTTGATGGAGACAGTTTCCCTCTGAAGTCGAGTCTCTCTCGCTGTAATAAAACCTCAGAGTGATGAAACTGATGTAAACTCTAAACAAGATACCTGCGTTGAATCACTTTTAAATATATCAGGGAGAAATGAAAAATGAAGGAGCAGCCACAGTGAGTATTAAAAGTCTTGGGTTTTTTAGGACGCTCTGTTGTCGGAACAAATTCTAAGACACAGTCCTAACTGTTGAACTAGGACTAAACTCTTGAGCTCATCATATAATCCTTTCTTCATTCCCAGGTATAGAAACTGTTTACCTATTCTCCACAATGAGTACACAGCTTCTATTCTGCTCACAGCTCAGCAATATACGAGGGATCAACCTCTATGTGAGCGCTGTAAATAAAGCATTTCACCCTGTGTGTGTGTAAAATGAAGTATTTTCTCGGGAGGCTCATGATTATTGCTTTTCTGAGCACGCACGACAAGCGCTGAATCTTTCATCACCTGGAAGCTGCTGGATTCAGTTGATATTGGAGAGGCTTTCATTCACTAAGCAGGAGTGAGGGGGTGGGGAGACGTTAAAGACAAGATAATGATAAGAGAAACCATACTATATACTGGTTTTCTATTTTTTATTGCTTTTCCTATGTATGTTGTATTTATTGTGTTTTATGTTTCTATGTTCATTGTAAGCACCAACAACCAAAACAAATTCCTGGTAGGTGTAAACCTACTTGGCAATAAAATACTTCTGATTCTGATCTGATTCTGATTCTGATCCGAGGGTCTGAATGCTAAAAGATGACGGACTTTTTCAAACAAAAATTTAAAGTCTGTGGTTTCCAAATTGAAATGTACAACCATGTTTTGAGAAAATTGTAGAGTAGCCTCGTTCATTTGGAGAAAATACAGAGAAGCATGTGACTGAAAGTGAAACTTAGTAGATTCAATTTAAATAAAATTTGGCAAATTTGTGTTCAAATTAAAACCACAACGTAGATTTTGTCACTGAATATTGTGTCGATTGCTGAACAGACTTCTGAAATAGTCGATATGTTATGTACATGTTGACTATATTGACTGCAGACAAACCAGGTAGGATGAACGCAAAGTTTTCTAACTTGACCACAGAGCTAAGAGAGTGTTAATATATTGTAGAACTGAGGAGGAATAAATGTGAAGTAGCTCCGGAGCATCAACACAGGACAAGCAACCAGGCAGGTTTCAAACAGGCTGTGCACTGGTCGGGTTAATAACAGTTTGAAACAAATTAAAATGAACACAATTGGATAATGATATGTGGGGGTGCTTGACAGGACTGTGGAGTTAAACCAGACCCCCCCCCCCCCCCCCCCCCCAAAAAAAAACAAAAACAAAACACTGCTCTTACAGGGTGAGGCGACATAACCCTGGTTCCTCCAGTGCAGGGCATGAGGAGGAAAATCTAAACCCTCTCTCGCTGACATGACAAACGAGCGCAGGAAGCGGCTCCTCAGCCTGGTCTGAAAACACAGAGGTTTCCGTGACTCTAAATTACCGCTCCCCGACTGGTCCACGCAGCCCTTTCCCTTTCAAAATGACTGATTCGCATGAGGCAGAAATACGATACAGCGGCCCCCGACTTCCTCGGGCCGCATCTGTTGACTCCCAGAGACACGATACGGCACGCGCACGTCTCCGTGTGTTTCACCGCGGCGCGATGGTCAAGAGTGTGCTCGGTGAATTCCAGAATCAGACGGCAGGAAACCCTGGAGTCGTTTCTCTTCAGGAAGCACTTCGAGACACGACGACCTATGCACAGTTTCCATTTTCTGTTTGCCAGGATCAACAGTGCCATGACAGTGCTACAGCCTGATGTCAGGATGATGGGTAATACGCCGTGTGTTGTAAATTGAATTTATGGTGCAGGTTTCCATGAGAAATGCTAACAGGCCAACCAACCCCCGATACTCACGTCTGGTCTGAGGCGGGCGGCGCGCTCGTACTGTTTCTCCGCGGCCTCATTGAGACTCGCCTGTCTGAGGAGAGAGAAGAACAGTGGGAGAGTTAAAACAAACACAGATACTCAACAGTTTTTTCTTTGTTTCTCACAAATCCAAAACACAGACTTGAGTTTATTCAGAGACTGATATGATAACTCTATGATACAAGCTTGTAAAATACTTTTAAACAGCCTTCTGTGTAAAGCGAGTAGTGATTCTTTCCTTTTCTGAAAAGAACAATACATTAGAATTATCCCTAAACCGTCATGAATCGATTTTTGGGATTTGAATTTGATTTGTTCTTTTCATTGGACTTTGGTTTTGTATTTCTGTATTTTAATCTGAGCTGTTTGCACTTGGAGTTGATTATTTCCTGTTTTACTTTGAAGCTCATTTCCTTGTGCACCTCTCTATCTTTATTTTTCGTCTCTGTCTGATTTCCTTCCTTCCTGACTCTCCTCACCTGCTCGAATGAGGCTCGTCAGAGTTTCAGTATCCCCGCCCACTTCCTGCTTCTCTCTCTCTCCTCTTCCTGTTCATCTGTGAAATTACCTCAAGCTTGAATTTGGTTGGTTTGCTTCTTTTTACTTTCTGTGCACTGACTATGGCTGCCTCAGCATTGTGTCTGCTTGTGAGTCAGAAAACACAAGACTTGAATCACTTGGTTAATATCGTAACAAGCCACCATTTCTATTTGCATGATATCTATAAAAACATGTAATCATCTTAATTATTATCATCAGTGTAAAAAATGTGCATTTAAAACAAACCAATAAGATTCCTAGCTCACTGTTATCACCATCTTTAACTTTAAATCCAGCCAATTACATTACACAATGAATTCCGAAGCTGAAAATATGTGGAGCAACTGACTCGGACGTTTGCGTTCACACATTCCGCCCCTCTGGAAAAAACAGGGGTCTAAAAGTAGCTTCAGTGTCAATATCCAGTCGGACTCGAACACAGCAGAATGATCTGTCCTTTAGATTTACTCTGACGTGTCCAAAAGACAACTTCGGCCAAAGCCTGAGACTTTTAACTTTTTTTTTTTTTACAAATCCTCTGCGGTTTTGCTTTTATGGTGGAGGCTTGAGAGCAGTGATGACTTTTCCAGATATGTGGAGCGAAAAAGGAATCGAGGCGAGTTGCTCCCGTGATTCCTTCAGCTGCTGCGAGTAAAAGACGTTCCCACTCCCTTTCTGACACCTTCTTTAAGACCCGTGCGCTGTGTGTGTGCACGTGCTTGCCAAACTTTAAGGGGGAATTCTCCAGTGGCTTCTTTACAAGCCCTAGACTGAAACAGCACCGTGATGGACTGAAACTGCAGGGCTGTTTATACATGTAATACATAATAGCTTTATGGCAGCTATTTCCATCCATAGAGAGGAGGTTTACTGTACTCTACCCTCACGCTGGTATAACTTATATATGAAAGCTGTTTACTTAATGGCAGTGGTACAGAGTAAACACACAAATGGTGAAGCAGCACAGCAGCAATCGTTCGCTTTCAACAACCTCATTTCTCGAAGAAAAAAAATAGTTTATTCCATTTTTCCGAACCGTTGCTTTTTTTCCAGTGGGGGGGGGGGGCTCCATTTGTAAGTTTAACCAACCTGAGCATGTGAGCAGCGCTGAAGACCACATCAAACTCGGAGTTGTCCAGCTCCGCCGCTCTCTCTGCCATCTGGGCGGCCTCGCCAAGTCGGGACTGCTCCAGTAGAAACTGACCTGCAGGGGGGGGGGGAGAAGACAGAAGAAGGTCTTAATCTTAACAGCGTGTAGAATTTCTGTTTCTTTTTTTGCTAGTTACTTGAATTTAGGGATGGGAATGCTAACCTGTTGATTTGTTTCTTAGCTGGTCCACCACTTTGGTGCAGACTGATATATCTCAGTATTAGACCCAGACTGTATATAAAGATGGCCGACATGAAAGCTTCCCAAAAGTGAAGCCAAACCATGTGAATGTCCCCCTTGTGGCTGGCTACAGCAAATACACCTCAACTCCTCCATGTTAGCAGATTGGACATGGACGAGCAAAAACGTTGTCTACGGTAAATAAATAAAAAAAACACTGATGTATCTTCCTATGATCCTTCAAAAGCGGAGGTTAAAAACTGACTGAGACCGTTTCCCGATTGGTCGAGCTTGTCTGTGGGTGGGACCTCAGTACTGCAGCTCCACTCTACGACCACGACTGTGCAGGATCTGACGTTGTGTTGTGGCAAACAGTTAGAAGTGGTATTGACAGAGCAAGAAAGACGGTGAATTGAAGCAGTGACAGGTGAAGATGGAAACTGACGGGGGAAACAAAGGATGATGAATGGAGGCGGTGAAAGACACGGGCGCCACAGGAAATGCAAAGAAAGCGAGGGAGAAACGTGGCGGCGAACGAGTTGAAGGCTGCCTCAGTCTCGGCCGCAGATGTTACTAAGTGTAGGAAGAGGGGAAGGTGTATTGAGATGTGCGTCCGTTTGCTGAAAGCTTTGAAAACAACTATTTAGAATCAGGTCTGTGTGAATTAAAACACGTCGCTGTGAACAATGGCAGGAAACAGGGCCTTGCCGTAGCAATCACCCCCCGTGTCCTCACTTCCTCGCACTCCCTCATATGTGTTTGGTTTGTGTGTGTGTGTCCGCCGTGTTATTATGTGGACAGATACCATCGCTCCTTACACACTCGCACCCGGAGCTCATCCAGTGAACCCAGGTTAACTAAAGCAGCCAGATCTGAGATAAAAAGGCGAAGGACCAAACCAAATAAACATCACCTGTAGCAAGAAGCTACAAAATAATGGTTAAAAAAAAGAGAAAACAGGCGGATAAAGGGGTAAGAAGGGGAAGCAGCTTGGTCCAAAGACAGCAAACGCACCCCCCCGCAAGGAACCAGATTAACCAAAACCCCCGAGATATGGCAGCGCAGAGAAAGCCCCCGCAGGAACGGAGAGAGATACAGAATGGGGAGAAATGGGACGGGCGCACAATGGGGCTTTCAGCGAGACGGGGCTGCTTTCGCTTCCTATGAATATCTCGGAGATAGCGACATGCAGCGGCAACAAGCGTCTTCCTCCGCACTGATATGAAATTCAGTATTAACAACGCGGCAGGAGGACGGCGTTATCCTGTTTCACTCCGTGTTACAAACGGCAAACGGTGTCTCCTCCCTCAGATAAACACAGCGCACTACACGTCTGTTTGTTATGTGTGTTTGCAGCGTCTGCGAGGCCTCACACTCCCAGCACTCACAACACTAAGTTAGAGAGCGGGGGAGTTGACGTAATGCATTTTTGGAAATAAAAACAGTGAAGGAGTCGACACTTCAAAAATGATTACGATCTATTGATTCTTTCCAAATATTCGAGAGTAAACGTTTTGCAAGGTTTTTTTTTTAATTGGCAATGATTAAACACTTTAAATTCAAAATAAATTCTATTTTATAGTTCAACCATAAACGTAACCACTCATTTATTGTAAATAATAAGATAACAATCTTTTTTTCTATGTAAATACCCATGAACACACATCGTCTCTTTTGCAAACTGATGTCGGATATTGGAAGTCTCCCTTACACCTTATTCATCGAAACTTGGTGGAAGGATGTGGTGTGGGTAAAAACCTATGAATTTAAATGTTCGGTGCGGATCCAGATCAGGTGGCAGATTCCTTTTTTTTAACATTGGAAAATACAGATGCCTCTTTCTTCAAATGTCTCCTGTGGTTGACAGTGAAAAGTGATTTGAATTCATTTCCTACTTTTCCACCAAAACATGCCAGAGTGCGTCTCATCCAAACCCCTTGCATTTCCATGTTTTTCTCAGAGAATAACTCTTTGTTCTGTTAGCTGACTGATATTAATGAGTATATATGGTCGGGGGGGACTGTTGGCCCTAGTTGATTGGACGATCCTGAAGAAAGGAGAGGAGAACATCCCACAATTCACTGCGGCTGCAACGAGGGTCGCTGCAGCTGCACCCAGACAGATCCATGTAAATATTAAAGGCTAATGCTTAACTATCCGGTCCTGTAAGCAACACGCTTGGATAAGGGTGGTTTATAAAATGAGTTGTAAGAGAACCTGATGTATTTAGTAATGACTCTGTGTGTGTGTGTGTGTGTGCGTCAAGGTCGAAGTCTGATCCTGACCACAGCTTTCTGCGGCGAAGCCTGATCACCACAGTAAAGCCTGTAAGAGCTGCACCACATATGTTTCAGCAGAAAAGTAGAATATTTATTTCAAATTTATAATTTCTTTTCTCTGTCAACCGCAGGAGACATGAAGGCTTTACAGTGTCTGGTAGTAAATGGTTCTCACCATAGTGCATGTAGCAGGTTCCTTTTGTCGGGTCCAGTTGAATCGCTCTCAGGAAATACTTCTCTGCTTCTGTCTTCTGCCCCTGAAGAAAAAAGATGGCAATAATTGTTTGTACCTGGGATTTTACAATGGGAATCCGACCACGCGGCTGCTGCACGAGGACTCAAGCCTCCGTAATGTGACATGGATTCACTTTCAAAAGAAAGAGGGGCGGGTCAAAGCTGATTTGTTGTCGTAAATAAGAAAAAAGCTCAGAGATTCTGGGAAAAACACGTCGGGGGTGAACCACAGCAGGAGGCTTCAGTTTGACCTGGCCTCCCCACGTCTAGTGTCGTGGATTGACTCCGACAGGACGGCCAAAAATCCAGCTGATGAAGTGATTCAATAAGGAAGCCGAGTAATTGCATTATAAGCTGGTCCACTGGCCCGTTGTCCGGGGTCCGTTCAATCTCCTGTTCCCTAGAACCTGTTGTAGTAGCAGAGGGGGGGGGGCGTCTGTGTGCAAGAGTCAGGGGCCGGCGTGGATCCGGAGCCCCGAGCCCGAGGGAGCGCAGCAGATGTCCGGCCCCACCGGGTGACTCGGATCTGAACATGTGCTCTAGGTGTGCGTGTGTGTCTGTATCTTGGAATCTTTCAAACAAAGAGAGGAAATGATCAGAACGAAGCCCCAAAGCCTGCAGCTGCGTGTGCGTCAGAGCGAAAGGGCGCAGCACGTGGGTCGTGTCTTGGACTCGGTCCCCGAGGCTGCGGAAGGAAAGGGGTCAAACGTCTCCGCAGAGGTCGTGGGGGGGCACGCGGCTCGGCTCCAGCGTGTAAACTTGACTCAGCTGTGAACACATCTGTTGTCCCATGAATGTGTTTGGGTTTTTTTTGGGGGACGGAGGAGGTGGTGTGTGGAGAAAGTTGGAGCGAGTCTCAGGTGGCCTTCTGGAAGAGCCTGAGCAAACTTTGGTGTCCTTGATGTTCACCAACCCTCTCGTATAAAGACAGATACACACACACAGCGAGGGACAGACAAATCATCTGGAAGTGGTCCAATCACAGAGGGACATCTACACCAGACAAACCCCCCCGTGTCTGCGACCTTCAGACATCAGAAGCTCCAATACCTGTTTTTTTCTCTAAGCTCTTTGGCATCAGTCCTGGATCAGGCCCAGTTCAAGGTCACCCACATGAGAGCATTGGGACGCTCCACATATGAAGAAGGCAGCAAGAGACTTTTGGGGTCAGACGTGTTCACAACAACTGGGAAGTGTCCTGAAACTTTAAATCTGTACGACACCTCTTTTTAATCCCGAGATATCTGAATATTTCAAGCCAAGGAAAATTTCCTGATTTCAATGCATGTCTGGAAGCAGGTATTGTGGCCACGGATGCTAGAGGAGATACTTAAATTTGTTAAATGGATTACGATTCCCTGCTTGACGTCCGATGAGAGGAGGAGCGTCCTCTCACAGTCAGACGGTCACGCCTCATAAGAATTATCACACTTCTCCAGGCTCTGCCGAGGAATCAATAGGAGGAGATTTGCCTTTTCTGCAACGTCCCATAAGAAACTGAAAATGTATTATTCATCACAGCGCTCAGCCACCTCACGTCCCATTTAATTACACTCAGCCAGGTAGTTAACCGCTGCAGTCGTTAGGAAGACAATGCTTCGTCTTCCTCAGTGTGTGTGTGTGTGTGTGTGTGTGTGTGTTATCGGACTTACAATGATGGACAGGAGTTTGCCGTAGGTGAGGTGGGCGGGGATGTGGTCAGGCTTGGCCCTGAGGGACTCCCTGTACCAGTGGCCTGCTTCCTCCAGCCTGTTCAGCCTCATGTAGGCCTCTCCTGAAACACGTCACACACCAGAGGTTACATATTTTTGGCCATGGCAAAATAATCATTTTCTTTCACACTGTTTTTTATCAGATGTTCTCTTTACCATTTTCAGCAATTTCCCAGAGAATAATTCATGGATCTTGATGAGAAAACGTTTCTTCCACAAAGGAGATCATGCCTCCCTGATAGTCATTGTTTTTGGCTAAATCACAAGTCTTGATTGAATCACTGTTATCAGCGGTATGTGTTCCACTGACCTACGCCAAGGTTAGTAGGAATTTGTCTGCATTTGTTTGTCTGTCTGTAAGTTAGCGGTTATGTAAAAAGTACTTATTGGATTTCCACGGAACTTGGGTGGAAGGATGTGTTGCGGGTCAAGAAAGAGCCGATTACATTTTTGGTGCCGATCCACCATTTCCCCCCCCACACACACACTTTTTTTAAACATTATGAAGCGATATTCAAAATTCTTGTTGATCCTCTGAGAATAATTTAATGGATCTTGATGAAGAAATTAGGAACCCCTGCCCTGTCTCCATCTGACCGAATACACTTCCTGCTCTCCCCCCCTCCCCCCCTTGAATCTCAGCTCTGTTGTCAGGACGAGCTTCTCATAATATAATTAGTGTTACAATAACAAGGAGACTGACGTATTTTATTACACAGATTAGTTTCAAGAGGACACAAAGTCCATCCAGGCGTTCACGAGCCACAGGCCTGAAACTCGACAGGTGGCTGGAGTCGTCGGAAGGTTTTGTTTGGCAACAAGTTTGATGTCAATTTGTTAAATGAATTTAATGGAAGAGCAAGATCCGAAAGGGAAACACGTGAAGATTCCTCACTGAAGCCCAACTTGACCCAGGAGTAAACCTTTTATTTATCTTGCCTTGTAAACAATCAAAAGTGAATAATAATCTAATAGCCATATGGATGTGTTACATCATCAAAACACATTAAAACAAAGTAATGGTCTTTTTACCCTCTTATTGCAGCTGGTGTGTTTTAAATAAAGATTAAGGGTGAAACAACAGTCACTTACCCATCATGTTAAAAAGGCTGTGTGGTGCAAACTGTTTGGGCATTTTCTGCACCGCTTCCCGATAAACAGACAGAGCCTCCTGCAGTGGAGCAAAAATAAAATAAAGTTAAATTAACACGTCCAGTTTTGGGTTTGAATCGGAAGAATACAGGCACATTCTAGTCCTCCTCCGGTCCTTCTAACTCACGAGAGACACTGACCTCCTGCCGGCCCTGCTCGTGCAGCAGCTTCCCCAGGTTGTACAGGCAGCTGGTGACGGAGCTCTTGTGGGCGTGCGGGTCCTTCAAGTTCTCGTCGGGGATTTCGGCACAAGTGAGGAAGGTGCGTTTGGCCTCTTCCAGGTTGCCCTGGTTCATCAGGATGATTCCCGTGTTCAAATACGCCGCTAAAGGAGAGAAAGGGGGGGGGGGGGGGGGGGGGGAAGTGCAGTGCAGTGTTACAACCTCCCGTCACTTACACATTTAGAACGACTAGTTCACAACTTTCTCTTGCTGTTACAGGTTTGTTAGCACAGGTCATTTTTGACAGGATCATACACATCTCACATTTCTATCTGCCAAGGTGGTTATGTTTTTGTCTGCGTTTGTTTCTTAGTAAGAATGATTTTGCAAAAACTACCAAACCGATTTCCATGAAATTTGGTGGAGGGTTGGGAGTGACACAAAGATGTTGATCAAGGATACATTTTTTTTCAGTTTCTCATACATTTTTCTGATATTTTTACCAATTTCCAGTGAATAATTCATGGATTGAGATAAAAACAATATCTGAGTTGTTTAGAGGATGGATAGCAGCTTGTTTGAATTTGGTTTGGGGATGCACTAAACTAAGTGCTATTCAAGTTTTATATATATATATATCGATTTATATCAGTATATCCATAAAAAACCTTGTAAAAACAAGTATTTGAGAAGATTCGGGCGATGTGGAAGATATTTAAAGTCCAAAAGAGGCACGACAGAGGTCAGACGCAGATCAAATTACCATGAGAAAAGTATAAGGAATAAAAATAAATGAGGCAAAAAGATATTAAGCTAAGGGGGCATTAAAGATAAGTTATCAACCTGTCCTCTCTCCAATGCACGACTGTCCATGGCAAAGTAGATGACGGGCTCTGATCGCGCATGTGAGCGCTCGAGCGTGAGATTGAGTCTCATCATTGGCCCATCGAGCTGAAATGGCCTGAGTGTGGCCCTCTGAAACGGCCATGTGTCAAAGGTACATTAGCATAGAGAGTGAAGCCCGATGGTGATCCAATAAACGATCATCAGCTCAAATGTGATTAATCCAAACAAGGACAGCAGCCGTAACGTGCGCATCCAATCGCTGACTCGACTTCAAAGCGAGTTGACTCACATGCCAGTGTCGGTCGACTCCCAATGGCCAGTTTGTAATAGTGCAGCGCCTCGGCAGAGCGCTCCTTCTCCTGCAGCAGCAACCCTCTGATACAAAAAGAAACACACACACACAAAAATGTGAGAAACACCACAATCTACACAACAGGGGATGTGTCTTTCCATATTGAAATCTGTAAAAGCAAAGGAAGCGTTGACCGACGTGACAGCACATCAAAGGGACAAGGGGGGATTTTGGGTGAAAGCTAAGGAATAGAAAAACACTGTATCCCTTAACCGAAAATACCAGCGCATACCCCGAACATACCCAACCATCCATCATGTTCAAATAGAGCGTCTGTTTTAAAGAATGCAAAAAAACACTGAAATTTGGTTTCCCCCCTCGCCCTGTGTTGCTCTGCCAGCTTCCTGACAACCCGTAACTTGAGAGGGAGCGGAGGAGTGGGGGAGAGAAAAAACAATGTCAGCGTGAGAGCGGGCACGGGGGGGGGGGGCACAGGTCCGTGGCGAGGGTTTGACACCTCGCGACGCAGGATTGGAAGCGGCCTCTCCGTTCCCCCACAGGCCCGGCAAACCACGACCGATCAAATCAAAGGGAGAAGGTACAAAGAGCCACCGGGGACACGCACAGGAGTTGTTTCCCCCTTGTCACGCTCTTGCATCACACCTCGCACACTTGCTCAGATCTATTGTTTTTGTTTGCCCTCATCCAAGTTTTCTCCGCCTGCCACCAGATTCCTTCTCGTCTATTTATTCCCGCCCTTTCTTGTTCCTGCCTCTGCGATCTCGACTCGATGGACGGGAGGGATCAGAGATCTTTCGGTTTCGGGCAAGAAGGAGGCGAAGAGGCATCTTAGACACTCACAGGTTGTACAGCATGTCGGCCATGTTCCCTCGGTAGTGCAGAGCGTTCCTGTACGCCTCCTCGGCCTCCGCCACCTTGCCCTGGTTCTTCAGGACGTTTCCCAAGTTTCCCCAGGCTGCAGGAGAGAAGTCAGACAAAAGTTAGACTTTCAGTGGAAAAACTGTTTGTGTAAAAATAATTCAGCATTATTTACTCATGTGCACGGCTATACTGCTTAATTTCAATATACATTTAATGTTATAAAATATGGGATTACAACCGATACTGCAGCCAGCCACCAGGTGGCGATCAAGACTCTTTGGCTTTACTTTAGGGAGCTGTCATGTCTTTCATCATTATTTACAGTCTATGGCTAAAATGCAGACTGGATTGAAAACATCTGCAGTCAGGAAATACAAAAGCTATCGTTGTTAGTAAAATGTTATACTGAATAATAAACCTGCACTATTTACTGTTCACACCTTGTGTGAGGCGATGCATAATCACAAGGGTCGGGTATTGTTTGACCTCCTTACAGAACTTTTCTCTCTCCAACTAAAATAGAACAAAACTTTCAAATGAAACTTTGCCGTAAGAAAAAAAAAGAAGAGTTGCGTTTTCCTCTAAACAAAACGTTACTTCCACACTCTTACCAACATGCATTGTATCTATCTTTTGCAAAGCAGATGGTTTTTAAATCATAAACCTATGGTGTTTTAAAGCCATTTAAACTCAGTGGGGATGCTTCCTCTTTTTTTGCATCCTTAAAACAAAACCATACGTGACTTATAAAGACATTGCTGCATAGAAACCATTGCTCTTAAACTCCACAGGGTATCTTTCTAAGCTAGGGAAGCATATGTGAACATAGTCACTGTGGGGCAGCTGTGGCTTAGGGGGTCGAGTGGCTCGATCCCCATCTCCTCAAGTCCACATGTCAAAGACGCCCTTGGGCAAGATACTTAACCCCAATGGCCCCTGATGGTGCAGTGTTGTAGTGCTGAAAGAACGTGTGTGGTAATGGATGAATATGGCTTTGACAGTGAAGCTCTTTGAGTGGTTGATAAGTCAACAAAAATGCTAAATAAATAAATGGGCCTTGTTTGAAACCAGCAAGAATATTGCTCCCCGCCAGCCCCGCTGACAGCCGGGTGTCCTCCTCTTACCTTTAGCAGGATTCACACTGATCCCAGACCTGTAGAGATTCTCCTCGTTGCTCCAGTCCCTGTTTCTCTGAACAGTTCTGAGTCCATTCAGCAGCACTAGTCCCGCACAGAGACACAACAGGACGGCCCTGCAGCCTCTAGTCCTCAGTCTCACGTACACTGTCCTGGCACCTGCAGCCACCAGCAAACAGAAGCCGATACTGGGAATGTAGAGTACCCTCTCTGCAACTACAAAACCCACGTAGAAGAACAGGTTGGTGGCGGGGATGAAGGGCAATGACAGGATGCTTAATGACAACAGCACCAGGTTTTCCGTCGGGGGCAGGGACGTCCGCGGGGGACAGTGGTGAAGTGCGGCCGACCCGTTCAGGCTGGTGTTCGGCGGCCCCTGGTCTGTGTTATGGTTTGTGTCAGGAGCGTGGTAGCCGTTCCCGTTGGTGATTGATTTCCCATTCGCGACATGGGCCTTCCCATAGGCCTCATTCCCTTTGGAGGCGGGGCCGCGGAGGCCAAACAAAGCCAGGAGGATCAGGCCACCGTAGAAGGCAACAGTGTGAAGGTTCCTCCAGTCGGCCAAGGATCGGACCAAGGGCACGGCGTCCATGGACCAATCGAAGCTGAGCTTGTCGGGGCAGAGCAGGAGCCAGGCGTTGACGGCGGGCAGGTGCAGGAAGGTCAGCGTGCGGGTGAGGAGATGCGGCGAGTCGGCAGCCGGGTTGTCGGAGTTGGAGAAGTTGGGAGGCTTGTTGCCCATCCAGTAGAGACGGGCCGACAGCAGGATCACTCCCCAGGAAGCCAGCAGACCGAGACTCAGCAAAACGCTGATGTTCTTTCTCTGAAAGGGACGAGAGAGGAAAAAGTCAGGCTAAAGGAAAACACCTGAATCAACATTTTTGTCCGAGGCAGCAGCTTGTCTGAGCTTCAGAGCACCTGAAGTTGTTTTCCGTTAGAGAGCTGTTTAATAGATTTTTCTGTCAAGTTTCTCGAAATCTAGATCTGAGCAGAAGCTCTCCTAAAAGTTTTTATTAATTCCGAGTGGATCCCAAGATATTAAAACAGGCATTTCTGCCGTTGTGTTCATCAGAACGAGGATTTGGGGTCTGATTTATAAATCCACCTTTTTGAGGAAATAAAAAGGAAAAAACTCCCCAATTTATCATTTCCAAAGTAATCTCTGGAATGTTTTCGATAGCTGTCTGGAGCTGAAACCGCACTCATGTACAATTATGCACTTCTCTGTGACACTGGCAAATTAAAAAAGCACAGAGCCAGAAACAACGAGGCGCTGTCGACTTGGAGCAAGTAAAATATGACAAATTGAAACTGGTGAAAGAGACGCACTGGGATTTCGGACAGCCGTGCGCTCTAATACTTGCACTGTTTACATCAAGAAATAATAATCCTAATGGATAATGTCACATTGAAAGCGATGAAAAACATGGTTTTGGATTTCGGTTTGCCAAGACGTCAGGAGCGTTTTATTAAAGATAACAAAGGGGAAAACTATAATAACAAATAAATCAACGTATTTCCATATAAGTGTGAAGTGAGGATTATTTCTATCATTTCTTGTGTATTAGTAATCCTCCCTCCCGTCAGTTACGATCTAGTTGGGGTCAACTTTGAAGTAAATATGAAGCATGAGAGCTTTTCCCTTCCTAAGTCCTTCCTCGTTGCCTGTCAGAGTTGCAGCGAGTGTGACTGGTAATCAGCTTAGGGCCGTATTGTGTTGGTATGTAGATGCTGTTTACATCTCATAAGAGCATTAATTCCCGAGCATGATCGCTATGAGGTCCTCTGGCACGCAACACCTTTCACCCCGGTGTCACACGCCGGGACTGAATGGCCTCTTTTAAAAAGAGTCCTAAGCTCAAAATTATGTTAAACTCCTATCGATACATACTTGGAGTGACATGGAGAGAGCGCTTGGCGGGTTACTCAATCAAATAAAATGAAAATCTGCAGGAAAATATCTTAGATTCCCACCGGCTCCCCAGGGCTAAAAGTATAATTCTTACATTTTTATGTTTATTGTTGGAGACGGCCTGGTGCAGTCTTGACCAAAATAAATGGCTTTTTATTCATGTGTGTAAACATGGACAATGCCTTTCCATTTCCTCCCACTCTCCAGAAATGAAGCCAAAATATCACAAAAAACAAACTTGTCTGAAAAATTGAAAACCTTTGACATAAATCAGTGTAACAACATGAACTGTAACTTCTAACTTTTGTCCATGTCCCATCCATTAACAAGGAGGAGGTCCCATCACCATCGGGGCGCCGCCATGTCGTGTATCTTTGAGCTTATTTAACTTGTGGATTAAATACAACATAACATGAGTCATGATAAGCAATGCTGCTCACTTCCCATGTTCTGGGGCCATTTATTCTGTCCGAGCACATGAACTCTGTTTGAACCGGTCCTGGGTCCGAGCTGCGTCTGCGTGTTTGCATCCTCTAAGTGCTGTTTAAAGTGCCATGTATCATTTTCACAGCACAGGACAAGTTTATATAATAGCGGTCAAGTAATAAATGGCTTTGATATAACTGATAATCACCACCGGAGCTGCTTTAACTATCACTGTGGATCTTGTATAGCCCTACTTTTCGATCTTATCGTTTCATAGAGTTTAACCTTATACCATTCTAATTCAAATTTTGTATAATCTGCTTTATACGAATGGCACAAAAGGCGGATACAATCTTTTTGGTGCAAAAAAGAAAGAGCTTTTGTTTGTCTCATTAGTCAAAATTTGACTGAAATACTCTCTCTTTCAGAGTAAGGTCATGTGTGCACTTCCAAGAACCATAACACTAGTTATCCGTCCCCATAACCCATGTGTGGATTAGAATAAGAGGGTTTGCGTTGACTCGCCTGACCCCTGGCTCCAGTGCAGTGATTGATTTCTCCAGCGCTGACACGGAAAAGCTTGTTTCTTGAGCAACTTAGATGAGGTGGGAATAGCAGGCACGGCTTGCTGTAGAAAGCCAGAGCCCTCTTTGAGTTTGGCACTGAGCAAGGAAGAAAACAGGATATTGATTTGGTGGCTGAAAGGTGGTGCACAGAGGATAAGGGAGTCTCTCTAACACAAAAGCAGGGGGGGGGGGGGGGGTACTTATTGATGGATGAGCCCATACTGCCTGTCAGCCGAGGAAACTGTCTGAGAAATCCAATTCTGCTTGGTTTCAGAAGATAAGCCAATTCCAGCAAGAGAGTCATTTGCGGTATTTAGGTGGATGAGCTTCACTCTACCCCTCGCTGCCTTGTCTAGTTCCAAATCGCTCTTTAATTGAGTTCCTGTTGGATCACCCCCCCCCCCCACACACACACACACACACACACACACACTCACACACTGCAGATGAGTCTGATTTAGCTTTTTCTAAAGCTATTTTATCATTTCACAATCAGCAGTAAACTGTAGATTTCAAGCCAACATAACCTTTTAACAAGTTTGTTTTTTTGCACTGATGCCCCAAAAGCTTTGTGAGAAAAAACTTTTCTTACTTATGGAGATCACGCTGTGCTTTGTCTGACACTTGTTTCATTACCTCACTTGACTGCCTGAAGCCATTGTGACATATCCAAAAAGTACATGCACTTGAACATGTGTATCAACTAGGGTGTTGGTACCCGACAGAACCTGCTGGGACCAGGGTTGGGTTCAGAGAAACACTTTTAAAATAATATTTGGGTTCGGTCAAGTCGGTTGTAGAGTACCTACTTGATATTTCTATACTGCACATGCCTGTGATCAAGGAAAACATTGGGCCGGTCGGGTTCGGACACCAGAAACAGAAAGACTGTCGGGTTCGGTTAGTTTCTAAGCCCTTTTTCTTTTTCTTCTAACTTCTGGAAATGTGTAATGTCATATTCTAAGGTTTGGCTTGTCACAAAAGTAAAAATACACCCCTGAAAGAATAAAATTGGGGAGAGAGAGAGAGACAGGCCAGATTTCTCTATTTTCAGCTCCAGTGCTGTCTGGTTTAAATCGCTGAGAACTATAGTTCCAGCTCCGTCTGTGGAGATTCTCAGTCAGCTAAGAACAGTGGCATCGAGGGCAACTGCAATCAGTGGTCGACGCTTCAAGACTTCCACCTCTCGGCCAAGTGGCATCTTCAGTTTTTTAAAGAATTGAATCAGTTCAGTTCCAGCTACGAATGATTGGCCTTTCCCGAGATCTCTATGTATCCACGGAGCACACGGTGGCACGATTCCCAGCCAGCTGCCGGCCGTTACGTCCCGTCCGCTCCAAGCCTTTAAACCTAACACTCTTCCACATATGTATCTCCTCCACTCTGGATTCTCATTTGGAAATTCGTCGTCGATTTCTGTGGCTTTCCCTCAACGACTCTTTTTTTAAACTCTCTCTCTCTCTCTCAGTTTATTATCCACTTTCTTTATTGAATCAACCCATTCTCTCACTCCCTCCGTCCCTCTCTCCCTCTTTCCACATATAAACATGCAGCATTGAGCTCTCGGGGCTTCATCTCTTTACCGGTGCTGTTCGTTATGACTTTCTTTCACTTTATTAAACCCAGAAGTGTGTGGTCTGACTGTTGATGCTGAAGCTCGCGGTGTGTTTAAAACATGTCTGAAGAACCAGCGGGAGACGGCTGACTTCATGGGTGCACTGTTTAAAGCACAAGACAGCAGGGGAACGCTCTTCCGGCCTTTTCTTGTAAAAGTCGTGTCCAATTTGAGCGGCTCATAACTCTCTCCAACTCTACGAGGCTGATCATGCTCGGGATTCTTGTTGACTACTACCTCTTGTAATCCTCCATTTCACCTTAATGATAATTGATTCGATTTCTTCTCATGAATCTAACGAAGTAACCACAACTGCCAGCTACCCTCTGAGTTAAAGTTGCGCTGGGAGCCGACTGTGGGGCCGTTCTTTCTCACTGACATGTGCATGGAAACGTCTTTCAGCGATTTGGACACGGTGTGTTTGTGCAGCACTCATCCAGCAGTGCTCATACTTGATGCATTAAACTGGGATGAAAGCTACGACGGGGCATGCGTCCAGTTCTTTTTTTCCAGCTCACTAATGTGCTCAGCATTCTCCCCCCCCCCGACTTTACCGCAACGGCCACCAGACAGCGGCGTGTCTGGCCGTGTGAGGGCTGACTTTGATCTAGTGACCCAATTACTGCGTTCTTCCCACTCCGACGACTTTATATGAAGATGGACATCATGAAAGCTCCCAAGAAAGAAATGGGACCGCCCCCTGGTGGCTGACTGCTGCACAGGTCATAAACCCAAACTCCTCCATGTTGACAAATGGGACACAGACCTTTACAAATTTTACGAACTTTGGATGGATGCATTGATCAATTCGATTTCAGTCTGTCTCTGAGGTTTCTCGGAACTATTGACACTTTAATTCAAACACATTTTTTGTTTAATTGCGTGTTTTTTGTAAACAAAGAAGTAGCATATAACGAATTTCATGGCATAGTGCAACACGTGCTGAATGCACATATGACAATAAAGACTCACGACTCTTAAATATTGACCTTGGCATTTTTTTAGATTGGAGAGTTGTCAGAAGTTGCTGCTGCTTCATGGCATCTGTTTGGAACTCTCTGCTGACTTTCTCATGACAGTTGACAGATGCACAAATTGAGTAGAACAGCCTCTTCCAGGCTTTTTGGGAGCGTTGACCACAGTAATGATAAACTCAAGCAAAAACCCTTTTGACTGACTCTTACTTGGCACAGTAAGTGGTTTCAGATAGGAATAAAAACATGTTTTTCCTGAGGTACGAAAGGAATGAACTCTTGTCTAAAGACCATCCATCAGAACTAGTAACGGAGGCCATCATTTCACAGCCGAGTGCTTCTTCTACAGGATAATTGGCACAACATTCATCGAGCCATCAGCCGGTCACACCGCGTCTGCAGCGCTCATTGAGACAAACGAGGACGAGGGCCCATAACGCTTAAAAGTGCAAGCCGGAGAGGACACTGTCAGATCCCTCCATTAGCTGAGTACCTGTGGTAAAAAGCGATCATCCGTCATTTGGCTGCAGGTGATGGAAAACTGAAGGTGTGGAAATTTGGAGGAATAGGACAATACACAAATCCTGATCTGATTTATCCTTAAATCCAACAAAAGAACTACTGTATGTCTCTGGGCTCTGTCTAAACCCTGGAGCCTGTTTGTTTCTGTGACTGACAAACTTAAAGTAGAAAGAACAAAGACATTGTGCTCTTATGATCATGGCATATACGTCTCATTTCGCTTTCTCAATAGACTGCAGAGCTATAACGCCGCACCTTCCTTTGTCCCCCATCTATCACTCTCTAACTCTGCCCCTGTCCTTCGTCGTCCCATTTGGAATCTCATCTCAGCCGGATTAGGGAGTTAATAGGATGAGAAATTGGGTGCAGGTCTGAGCGCATCTGTCCCTCTGTTACACAGGAGCTGATTTGCATTTCCGTATTGTTCGCGGCAGAGGCCAGGTAACAAGGAGGATATTTCATTTTGAAAGAAATGGAAAAATATCGCACTCTCATGTTTGTTCTCGGCCGTGAATGTTTGCACTTGCTCCACCTGCTATCCAATCCATCAGTGACTGATGGTGCCTCGGTGGCAGAGTCTGATACAGGAGACGCCAAGTGGTCCATTCCCAAAGTGCTTTTAGGGCTCAGTGGGTGAGGGAGTGGGAGAACAGATAAAGGAAAGGAAGTGAGGGCATAGTTTCCTTCTCTCTCGCTTGTTCTCACTCAATATCCCTCTCGCTCGCTGTGTTCCCATGCGTCCCGAGACGTCTGGCTCGTAATCGAGAAAACAATTGCCCTCGCGCCTGGCCCCCGGCACGTAACGAGCTCCCCACCAAGATAACCGTGACTGGGGCAATACGGGAGGGCATTGCCAGGGTGATAAACGAGCCAGATGTTAGTGGTAGCGGGGGGGGCTTGGGAGGTTGGCAGCGGGAATTTGACGGGCTGGCACAGGGACCCTGGCCAGGGTTATTGTGTCTGGGCACAGGGGTGGAGGCTGCTCGATGATATCCCCCGCTCTGCTGCATAATAAACATACGGGAAAATGGGATTGTCTGACGAGCACAGAGGGCTGATGAAACCTTTCCCAGTGTAATGCAACAGACTGAAACACACAGGGCTGTGTAAAGAGGGAGATGGTATAATGGGAAAGCCTGATAATACGATGCAATCGATTCAACTAATATGATTCTGTGCTGTCTTTTAATGGGACGTTTATTTAAATCCATCAAAAATTGTCAGTGTACTTGAGTTCAATTTTGTCCTCTTAACTTTATGTCAAGATTGTGTCTCAGGAGCGTTTGGATATTCAACAAATACATAGTTGTCTTCATGCCACAGTAATAATAACTTTCCGTTTCGTTTCCACTGTGTTTTGAATTATTATTTCGAGAGAAAACACAGAGGTAGCTTGTGATGTCGTCTTATTGCATCATGCTGCTGATCTTCTCTCTGGTTTATATTTATTTTATAAATGAGTAACATCTGTTTTTCCCGGCTGCCGAGCTACTCTGACATGATTTACTCGATTACAATTTGAAAGACAGGTGTTGTGTTGCCTCTGCTGAGGTCTGGACGGTTGTGAAAGCACACGTGTGAGTCATTCCCCCGGCACCGAGAAGCAAACACACCACGACTCCTTTCCCTGTGCCCTGTCTGATCTCTCCTGGCTGCTCCCTGCTCGCCCCTCACAGCCGGGCTGCAGATTATCGTTCTGCCAGAAACGACTCCTGGAGAAGCCCCCCCCCACCCCCTCCGGTGCGGTGAAGCCTTGAACGACCGTAGGTAGAAGGATTTAGATGCAGGCAGAACGTAAATAACGCGCACACACATGTTTGAAACAGGCGGAAGTTACAAGAGAAACTTCCGTAGGTAATGTACTATTCACATTACATCACAAAACCTTGCAACAAACAAAAGGTATTTATAGATGTTATTCACAAGCACAGACCTCTATAAAAAGATCCCCTTACACAAACACACACACACACACACACACACACACACACACACACACACACACACACACACCCTCAGAGCCAGACTGTCCTTGCTCCGAAAACCCAAGGGGACTTTTTATTACGCTGGTTATTCATTTTACGAGGGGCCATCATGTTGGCTTAGGAGCTGTTTCTCTAATCAAATGTGGAGAGTCTGCACGAAGAGGCTTTCCACTCCAACACTGATTCCCACAATCAGACGAGTCGCGGCACCAAGGTTGTCCTCCTCGAATAGCTGCAGTTTGGAGGAGAAAATGGAGTCCCGCAGAGATCTCCTGCAGAGGAAGCATATTGTGTGTTTTTGTGTGCGTGTGTGTGTACATTTGGACAGCTACCTCGAGGAGTGCACTAAAGCTTCCCCCAGAGTCGGGTGTGTTATTGTTTTTCTGCTCGTACCTCTACGTCACCTCGAAATAGGGAAAACAAGTCACCCCCCCCAAAATAGCTTTTCCTGCCCCGAATGAACGGGTTCACACACAAAACGAGACCAGATACTAATTTCGTCCAGAGATTTCCTTGCATTAAAGGAAACTTCCCTCCTTTGCATTCAGTTTCTTCCTGTTTGCACATGACAAATGCTTTGAATGCACAGGCACTGTGGTTTGCACAGGCGAGCAGCTTTTCTAATTACACACCTGACAAAAATGCAAACCGTTTCCACACAAACAGAATTATGTTCTGTGTGAACAAAAACGCTTAATCTGCCAGGGAGGAAGTATTAACAGCTGGCTGGGGTCTGCCTCCGAGGTAAGGAAGAGGAAACAGCAGTTGTGGAGATGCCAAGGCGAGCGACAGTGAACAAACGCAGCAGGCCTGGCAGCATGCATCCATTTACCTTTCCTAACAGGAGGAGAAGAGCCTGGCGAAGACGGAGCCTCTGGAACACAAAGAGGTCGTACACAGCCGACACGGCCAGCACCGTCACCCCCTGCTCCTTCCACAGCATGCTGGCCGCTGCACACCACAGGCTCCCCAGCATCCAGACCCAGCACCAGGCAGCTGAGGGGCCGCCACTGCATCTCCTGGTCTCGTGGGCCCCTTGTGGGTCCCTGCGAAGTCCACAGTGTCTCGCGTAACAGAGAAGGGACAGCAGGAAAAACAAAGCGGCGCCGACGTCCGCCCTGCCCACCACACCGGACACTGCCTCGGTGTGGACCGGATGAGAAGCGAAAAGGAGGCCGGCCAGCAGGCTCCACAGTCCCCCGCCCAGGAGCGGGCGGCTGAGGGCCGTGAAGAGGGCCGTCACCAGGCCGTGCAGCACCACATTCAGCAGGTGGTATCCCCAGGGACGCAGGCCATGCAGGGTGTAGTTGAGGCGGAAGGAGAGGGTGCAGAGCGGGCGGAAGGACTTGTGGCTGCCGCTGTGTGTGAGCAGGGTGCCCCAGAAGTCATCATACAGGACGTTGGTCCACGGAGTCTCAGGGAGAAGGTCCTGGTTGGTCTTGATAGCTCGGCTGGAAGGGCAGAAAAATCAATTAGTGTTACAGCAAGGTAAACATCATCAGGTTACAACATATTCACTATAATACAGTATATAACTAGAATGGCATTCAGAGGGCTCATACCTCTGCCAAGGCTCAACAGACCATAATATGCAGAGACGCACCGTGGAGGCAAGATGACATTTTATTCCACATCATAATAAACCACCCCTTTCAAATACAAGTACTCCTGTGGTCAATTGTTGTTATTAAGAAGCAGCGTTACGCTGAATATAAACGTTGTAAAGTATTTTAACATATGAATCTGTAATTTTTTAATAGAATCATCCTCCTGCATCTTGACACACATATGGAAGAATGCTCTCCATCCTCCTAATGATCCCAGCGTAAGTGAAATTTAATAGACAAATGCAATGAGTACGCCAAATGTAATAAACAGACCGAAGTTAATGAAGACGCAGACATGAGCTCTCTCTCTCACACATACACACACATACACACACACACACACACACACACACACACACACAACATGCACATACGTCACAGTGTACCTGTACACACACGAATGCACAGGTGGCATCACCTCCAGTTGGCTGCTGTGGATTCTCATAATTAGTGGATCATTACATGGGCTACAGTCCTACACACACACACACACATACACACACACACACACACGCACACATCCAACAAATGAGCTCACCACAGGGATTAAGAGTGATGAATGGGGAGGCAGCTACAACGACTGAGCAGCCGTGTGTAGGAGAAGAAGAATCTCCCTCACGATGTAAAGTGAAGCACAAACAAAATTGGGAATTTGATCAAAGTAAGGCGTTGACATTACACAGGGCCTGCTGGTCAATAATAAAAGATATATTCATATATTTGCCGATTATTTTCCCTGAATCTGAAACCGGTGCCAGGGAGGAAACCAGCACACATGAAACAAAGAAAGCAAAAAGGGAAGCAATGTGGTGAAAAGAGAGTTTTGTGTTATTTGAAACTGAATGGGTGAAATGCAAAGAGATCACTACACTCAGCTGTGGGCAACTCCCCCGAGAGTGGACACCAGACTTGAGTAGTTACATGACACTTAAATAATTTTAAATGGCCTTAAATGTCCAGGCTACTTTTTAGAAGTTATACACTTTTTCTATAAAAAAAAGTGAATTTTTTGTAGATGTTCTACATTTGATCGTTGACTAAGATTCAGGCAGGTATCAGGCATCTGCTGCTCTAATTAAGCCTCTAACTCTTATCTTATAATTGCCCCAAAAAATAGCTTTTCTCATCTCCATGCATTCATATTGGAAAAAACGTGAAACTGATTTTGCAACTGGAAGAATTCACATCAAGGAGTTGGAACAATTAGGGAAACTTTAGGTACAAGCTGCCGAGTCGCTGATGTCTTCACTCATCATAAATCAGTTAATGAGATTTTATCAGTTTATATTTTATTCTGTTTTGCCACATGACAGCTCGCGTTACGTGGCAACCCCCCCCTCAGGTTTTGATTATTATCGGCACCATTTGTGTTCCAGAATGTCGGGAGAAGCTCAGAGGGAGAAGGAGCGTGATGGGGGGGCGAGCCGAAGACTTCCTTTGTCTAGAGATTGTAACTCGGAGCTGAGAGCGTAGAGGGATTACAGACTGTTCAGTACGTAAACCAGAAAAAAGGGAGGAATAATAAAAACTGGGCAGAAAATGGCACGTACAGTGAACCCGCAGACTTGGCGTCAAAGTGATAATTGCTCAATGAATGATCCCTCCTTTCATTTTTTAAATGTGTTTTCCTTCCAGCCCTGTCATCGCAGGAGCTGTAGTAAATTCCTCTGTTTCCCAGGATTGTTCTGCATCGGAGAAACGCCGGCGTGTGTTTCTCTGGCTCCGCAGCCAAAGTGGAACTCTCCCTCGTCCGATTATTTCCATGGAGCCCGCGCATGACATCATCCCGTTCACCAACCTCTTCCTCTTTTACTGTAGTTCCACCGTGAGCTGTTACTCATGAAAGGTTTTTACGATCCCGCCCCAGAGGGACTGAGGGACGGACACATGAGCAATAAACATGCAGTGAGATGTAATAATTATCAACATTGAAAGTTTTATCGCTGCTGGATTTACTTTGAGTGTAATGTCTTGAGAGAATAGAGGCTTTGCCAGTGGCCCATTACGACTCTTGTAACTTTTAACATCACCACTAAGTTTCGGCTGAAGTGCCTGGAAATTCACAAAAAAGGCTACACACACACAAAAGACATGACAATGCACATAGGGCTGTGGCTCAGGGGTAAGAGCGGTTGTCCTCTCACCAGAAGGTCGATTCAAATGGCGTGTGCGTGAGACGGCTGAGGGAAGAGGGCACGGAGGGGCAGGGGAGGATGGGGGACGTCTCTGAATGGAGATGTGGTGGTTAAGGGATTTAGTTTCAGTATTAAATTAGAAAATGATTGCAGCCTTCCAGATTTCCATTCCCGCCACAGTTGGCCACTCTGATTTGAATTGAGGGTGTTAACTTTTTATACCATGATTTAAATGCCCCAAAATGGTTGACTCTTAAGTTAGCATTAGCCAAGCAAAGTAAAAGACAGTTTGAAAGACTAGGTGGCATTATGAGCCATATTCAACCCATAGATACTGTTTGAATTATAAATTTGGTTAAACAAAAAAAGTTGAAACCAGCAGAAATGTTGTATAGTTCAGTTCACAGCTGACAAAACACATTTAACATTCAGTAATCTATTTAAAGGTTCAGTGTGTAGGATTTAGTGACACCTATAGGTGGAGCTGCATGTTACAGCTGAATACCCTTCACCTGAACCTTCCCTTCCTGCCTGTAGGTAGCCTTCAGGTGTCATACAAATGTAATGGGTTCATTCCAGGGCAATGAAAATACAATTTTTTACTCATGAAAACAACATTGTGATATATTTTCAATTCTATCACCTGCCAAAAAATCAACTTCAACTAAATCTCACACACTGGGCCTTTTTTAATTATCCTCAACATTCACATTAGATGTTTTGATGCCTTAATGACAGAATAAATCTCTCATCCACCAAAAATGCAATTGTGGCCTTTGTTTTCACCCCTCTTCTGTCCCCTGGGGCAGAATAGACTCATTATCAAAATCCAAAACGTGGCTATACCCCCCCCCCCACCCACCACCACCACCCAACTCCCTCGTGTACCCTGGCATGACTCTGGTCTCAATACTCTCCGGTGATAAATAATTTAAATATTCAAATCAGCGCCAGCCACTCATCTCCTCCCCTGTTCCTGGCCAGCACTGCACAGGATGAAAAGAATGCATTAGCCACGAGGGTTTGGGAATGGATTGAAAGTACTGGTGTGTGTGTTTGAGCGAAAATGTTTGTATGTGTGTGTGAGGGGCCAAAGGAATAAATAGTTACATGCAAAGTGTGCGTCTTTGTGTTTGCGGGATTGTGCACATGTGCGACGGTGTGTGTGTGCGTGTGTGTGTGTGAAGCGCTGACGGCTTCATTGAGGCCTGTCGCTGCAGCGCCACAGATAGAGTGGTCTCCCGGAGTGATTGCTCTTACAGAAGGGATGGAGGGGGTTGGGGGGGTCTTTTGTATTCAGCCACCGTATATGGGGCAGGCAGTCTGCGGGGCACTCCATTCACAATCCTCAAAGTACAGGACGGGTTTGGGTCTTTTCAGGGTTTTTTCTTCTTCTTCGGGGGGGGGGGGGGTAAATCGGAGGGCTTTCCATCAGCGGCTGAAAGGAGACATTAGCGGTTGGGGATTTTTTTTTTTTTCGAGGGTCCATTTGGAAAAAGGGGGTTGGTCTTCTTTCACCTGTCCACTGCTTTTGATGAGAAAATTGGCCGCGTCTCAGTGTTTGGGTTTGTGTCTTTTCAATATGCTAATGCACCACTCCACTGCTTCTCTCCCCCCCCCCCCCAGCAGTGATCTCACCACCAGTGATTTTCTCCTTCATGCACTGTGGCTGCCACTGGGGCCTCTTTAAGGGACTGTCAATACACGGAATGTGAAAAAAAAATATATATATATATAAGGGAGCGGGTGACATTTTCTGTGTTTTCTGATTGTGTGAATAAAAGATGTATTGAAATATTTCACTACTAGTTTCTACATTAATCATCGCGCAAATAGGCTCCACTGAGTTATTTTGGGTATATTTTCATATGTTTGTGAGGAGGAAAGCTCAGTTAAATAAAGTGATGTCAAGTTTTCCCACTCACCAAACACTTGAATCAAAATCTAACTATTGTTGTGTGGCTGTTTGCTTATGTTGCCGGGCAGCTGTGAGTCACATCTGATCAAACCACACCCCACAAATAAACATGAATTCTGTGAAACCCTTAAACAATAACTAAGGAGTTTATAAAACTTTAACTTTGATCACTACTGATTAAAGCAGGAGTATTTAACCAACACTTTAACTGAAACCAAATTGATTTAAAGTTCCCTTGGTACACACACGTTCACAGAACATTATGTAAATGCTGTGTTCCGAAGCAATTCCTACCCGCTTGAAAGGAAATCAATTGAACACATATTAACAAATATAAACGGATATTGCATTGTAATACCACCCAACAAAGATAACCGTGTTGTGGTTGCTTCAAATTAAAACACCAGCAAACATGATTACATCCATTAATGAGCTCAAACATGAGACGACAACATGATAGGATTATTTCACTTTTCTAATAAATCCTGCAGTGGACTCACAGCCCACTGGAGTGTATCTGTGTGTGTTTATATCTCTCTGCGGACATCAGTGCAAAAACATGATTGCACGCTCTCCTTTATAAAAAACCCTCTCCGGCCTCTTAATCAAATGCACTAAGTTGTTTATCCAAGACTTCAGCTGCAGTTTCAATCACGTAGGCCCTGGTGATTATTCCCAGAGTCAACTCTCAAGAGGCCGAGCCGGGGAGACATCATCTCTCTCTCTCTCTCTCTCTCTCTCTCTCTCTCTCTCTGCATCTTATAAAAGAGTCTTAATTGCATCCGTGTAAAGTGCAGTTTACAGATTTCCGATGACACACAACTGTACCACACTTCCTGCCTCTACTGCACTCGGACAGAATAAACACACCTTTATAAATGAAAACGGCGATATTAACTGTTTGGCTAAAACAACACACTTGAGTCTGATTTAACTCTAATAAACACGAGCACATAAACTGCATCTCTTAATCATGACGGGCTGAATGACACTTTCTAGCAGAGAGTGTCATCCTGCTCCCCGACGCCAGTAATGAGATGGATCAGCCACTCATCACAAATACAGCACAATAAATGGATTAAGGTCTGGACATTATTTTATGCCACATGTTCCCCCACCTCGTCCATCTTTATACACGGTCCATGCTCCATGCCCCCCCTCGTTCTTATTCCCTTCATTCTCCTCCTCTTTGCTCGTGTCTCTCGTCTGTCTTTATTATCTTCCTTATTATCTGCGCCTGCTTCCTCTGCTCACCAAGCTCTTCGCAAGAAAACTCGCCTGGCTGAGATCTATCACATTTCCATCTCTGAGAGCTAATTAAGTGCACGAACAGAGAGCTGCAGCAGACAGGACTTCTCCTCACACACTGCAGACGTCAACGTGAACACGCCACTGATGCTGCAGCAGTAACAGGAAGACAGATGATTAAGACTGGATGAGGACCAAACTAATTCCTATCAGAGCGGGGGAAGCTGAGGAGGAAGAGAAGCTGCCACTGGATAATTAAAATCTGCATGAATAATCACGTGTGTGCATTTGTATTTACATGGTAGAGAAAAATCAACAGCAAAGCCAAGTGGTAGGTTCGTGTGAGTTTCAGAATGTTCACCGACACTCCTCTCACAAATGTCTCACGTCTGTCATAAGAAATCCAAAATAGCAGAGGGTGTGGGGCTTTACAACACACTGCACAAACAGCAGGACCACAGCACAGAAGAAACCACATTCAAAAACAAGTGACTGAACGGTGGACAGATATGATCTATTTTGATAATCTTGTAATAAATGTTCTCGGACAAGAACCCCAAACATTCTTTCGTTCCTTCATTGTGAGTATTTCATCTGAATCTCTCGGGTTTATGTGCTTTTAGATAAGAGACAATAATTCTCATCATCACTCAACATTTTATAGACTGATTAGTGATTAACCAAGAAAATAACCAGGAGATTAATAAATAATAAGAGGAATCACCCAGCTGAAATCTGATAGGCCCCTGAAGTAATATTTTTTTATATATATTAACTCGTCACTTTAACAGTAATTATGACAATTTCCTACGATTTTTTGAGGCCCCTTTATACAAATTGAGATCCTCCACTGAACCAATCCATAGATAGTTTCTGCTAAACCATAAGAAAGCCTCGACAATGCTTCTAATTGACTTGTCCCGCTATAGTAAAAAATGAAATTCATAATCTACTGACCATGAAAAGAGGCTATTGATTTCAATTTTTCTATCCAACGCACAATGATCTGTATTGGCAGGAGGCGCTCCACCATTTATTGATCCCCCCCTCTCATTAAGATTCAGTCTCACAGTTGCTAGTTGGTGTTAAAGTGTATTAAAGAGTGTGTCAGGGTCCACATCACCTCTGTGTTAATCCAATACTAACAGGATTAGAAAGTGATCATCGAGTGCATAGTTTCTGAGACATGCACGGAGGTCGGGGGTCAAAGAGTAATCTGATTTAAGCCTGAGTGTGTGTGTGTGTGTCTGTGTGGGCTCATACACTGCACTACACAATATGTATACGAGAACTTCCCAGTCCTGATAGTTGGAAGGAAAACAACTGTTCAGTGCTTTTGTTCCCCGTGAACGCCACAGCTGGTTGAGGGGGATAAAAATCCCATAAATTTCACCTCAATGGTCGGTCCAGCCGGGGACATATTGTGCTGCACCACATGAGCCGAGCCAGCACGTGGAGATCTGCTCCTTTATTCTTTCCTTTTTTTTCGGTCACAGAGGTACCTGCCCATCCATCATGGGCTAGGGTTGAACGATCGTGCGTTAAGCCATTATACGCTTTCTGGCTGGGCCTGAGTGATTCATTCATTGGCTTGTTATCAGCCGCCGGTGTGTAGCAGCACGACGCAGGCAATGGGGAGGTGGTGATGAAAGAGTTACGTGGGTAGAGAAGCCAGAACGTTATGAATTCAGGACTTAATGTATTTGTTCCTTCAAAACCTGACCAAGACCGGGAGAGAATGATCCCTGCCCGACCCGAACCCTACAGGCATTCTGTTTTCTTTTGTGTGTCTGAGGTTTTTTCCTGGATATCCACACTTTTGTATTGTTTGTGGGTTTTTTTGTGTCTGTCATTTCAACACACCCACACTCTGATAATTAATTGTCCCGGAAATGTTCCTGCTGTATTGTCACATGGGCATGAAAAGTTACAGAAAATGTCAGGAGCAACTGACTCGGCCTGAAAGCAGCTTCACAGCCAATACCTAAAGACAATGATAAAATATTTCCTCATTTTTTATCAACTAGTATCTGTTTAGTTTGTGTATCTGTAGGCTAAAGGGTCAGGAAGTGAGTATTAAGGGTGTGTTCAAACATCATACGTCAACAACACCACTGGCAGAACAATACACCCTCCACAAGTGGCCCGGCTACTTTCCCACACTCCGTCCCACGCCATAGTGGCACGAATATTAGGGGGGGAGAGGAAAAATACATAAATGTCCAGATAGCATTCATAAAACTCTGACACACTGCCAGTGGACTGCTGTGACAGATTGATGCTGAGCTGTGCAGAGGCTCTTCCCTTTCCCGATGTGTGAGAGTGAATTTAAATTAATTTGGCAGATTCCTATGCCCGGCTCAGACGTAATTATTTGTTTCTTTCCATCATTTCAAATGTGCGACCAGCGATAAACTGATCAGCAGAGCCGGCCACTGAGGACCCTGAGGGAAAAAGAAGGAAAAACCTGGCAAGACTCTCAATTTTTGTATTTTTCATTATAAATGTTAGTAAAAATAAACCTGAGACAGATGTGGATGAAACTCACTTTGTATTCGAAGCACTACCCTACATTTGTTTTTAACTGCTCCTGCTCAGCTCACTGGATCTATCTTTTCATTGATTAAAAATAGCCCTTCCTGCGGCTCCCACCAGTTTTCTCAAGGGTGCAGAATAACCAGTAAGAAGTTTAGGGGGAAAAGAAACAGGCAGTAAAAAGACTCATGCAGGGACTATTGTGAAAGAAACAGCAAATTACACGAAGCTGTCTATTTAAAGACTTGGCAGCAACAGAAAGTAAGATTATTATTTACATGAATCATTGTTGTAAAGAGGGTGTATATGTTGTGTACTATATGTCTATGTGTATAGCTGAGGTTCCTATTTAAATTCCTATGTAAATATAGAAATCTTGCGCAATCACAAATGCCACTGCAATGACCAGAGGTGACCCCATCATGTCGGACTGTCTGTAGAACAAATTCAAAGTGTGCACATGCATGCATACAAATTTAACACACAACAGGTGCCTGTATTTGCTATTTTAAGCATATGAGCTTGTATCTGTACAGTATGTGTTGATTCTAACACACATATCTGAATTTGTATAAATAATAGCAATGCTCCATGAAGAACTGAGGATGATTACAAACATTTTTTATCTTGGACTCACATCAATATCTGACCCAGGCCCAATCAAGTAAAGCGAGTACTGGTGAAATGAACTCCAGTAATCAAAGAGCCACACTTCTGGATACGCTGTTTTAGCTTCATGAACAGAACCAATGGCTTGGCTCAGACCTGATTGAGATAAAGTCCCCTTCACATCCTCTGTCAGTCCCAGCGGCCAATCAGGACAAACTGATTTCTTCCGGGGGGGCTCTGGGCTTCAAAGAGGCAGAATCATTCTGAGCTAAGTGTCGGGAAGTTGGCTGTCTCCCTTTTGTGTCAGGCCACGGACTCGCTTTCATGTCCCCTGTGAAGCTGGTTTCCTGATTAGCAGCGCGGCTAACTCCAAATAGACCAGAGTCGACTCATTGTGGTTGAGGTGAATGTGGCCTGTGCACCCTAACAGACCTGGACCCTGACTTTAAAGATATGCAGGAAAATGAATGAACTAGAAAACCTCCGCCAAGGTTGATTGTTCACTGTATCACCATATTTGCACAAATTTAGATCAGAATAAAATACCATATGAACAGAAACCTAATTCTTTTTTTTTCCAAATACACTTGAGTTGAGGTTACATCTGAGTTTTTTTGCTAAAACTAAGATAAAAGTAATCACACCTCTCTCTTGTCTGTACATTTAGCTAGAGCCCTGAGGCGATTAGCTCATCGTAAGACTGGGAGCAGGTGTACAAAGTTCACAAATGTCGCTAACACTTTTAAGGCTCACTAATGAACGCATTACATCCCATCTGTTTAATCCTCACACAAACAAACAAGAAGTGAATGTAAACAGAAGTGATTTTCCAGGGAATCAGCCGCTACCTGCTACCAGATGTAGCTAAGCTAAATTAGAGGAAAGCTAATCTATGCTAGCAGCGATAGCTTCATGCTTAGTGAAACAAACAAGAGGGTGGCATCAGTCTTTTCATCTTATTCTCAATCAAAAAGCATACACATATTTAAATGAATCAAACCCACCGTCATTAGATGGAATGTATTTTACAAATACATTCTTTGAGTATTTCCGGTGGTTGAAAAAATTACGAACCCAATCAATGAGCGTGTGTCGCCTTCATCTATTTTTCAGCAGATTGATTACAAAGTCTTCATCTTCATCTAAGCGACTGATCGATCCCTTCCCCTTTAGCTGCTGGCACAAAATAGAGGTGATCTGACGACGAGCTGCTGCCGCCTCAGCTGAAAAGGTGACCGGGCCCACCGTGGGGTTTCCCTGAGTGATGGTGTCAATGAGAGGCTGTGATGAATCTTCAGTCTGCACCAGGGCGAGAGCTATGGGAAATCAATGGCTAATAAAACTAAATGCTCCACTCCCCCCCCACACAGTCAGTCAGTGGAAAGTGAAACTCCGTCGAGGGTTTGAGAGTCAAAACTGAAACCTTAAAGATCATATTCAGAAAGACTAATCAAGGTTTTATTTCATACAGATAAAAAACATGAGGCTCATGTTTGCTACTTGTGCTGACGAAAAGAGCCAGTTTCTATCGATTGCCCAGAGTTAAAGACATAAAGCTCTGTCTGGAACTGATTCTAAACTTAAGCCTTTATATTACACCCACAGTGGAATGCTAAGTTGTGCAGCAGCATGTTAAGCCTCCAATCAGAAACTGGTATTTGGAGGAGGTCAAAAACAAAGAACAGTTTCACACCTCCATGAATTGAACACCCCAAAGACCACCAGGAGCTGCTTTGGAATAAGGTTCTCACATATAGATTAGTTTCTCCCTTTTACATTAAGACTGGAGCCCTTAATGTGGAATTTATGGGCATTTTAAAAGTGTCTCACCCAATAAATAAAAAACCCAATGTGCCTGCGGTGGGGTACTGCGCCGAGGAGATTTCAACATGAGAAATACATTTAAATGAGCCAATATCCAGAAGCATGGACTGGAGTTTTTTATTGGGTTTCTAAAATCCGTTTCCTGGCATTGCCACGCACACAGCGCTTATCGGTGAAGCAGTGGCCAACTTTAACACCATCCATCCATCCATCCCATCAGCGGGATCCCAGCCAGTAAACCACCTCTGGCAAAAGAAAATCTCTCTATCCACATTCTTCATCTATTTTGGCCCCAGCAGTTAATTACAGTGTCTGACTGTGGACGGTTAATTAGGGTGGCTTCCTCGACTCGCCTGCATCCACGGTGATAAATGTGATGCTTGATTAATGTTCTGCCTTGGCAAAACAATACATGAGTCACAGCTGTGTACACGCTGGGGATATGATTTAAAATGCCAGACAGATGTTTTGCTCTATCTCAGCTCCGTAGTGCAGTTACAACATTGCTGCTTCTTCTGGAATTCATGCAAAAATATGCTGTTTTACTGCGGTTCTAATTCACTGCTTGTCATTTTTACTATCAAATCATAATATGTGTGTCATATATCATTTGCATGTATGAAGACATAAATAAGTTTCGGGAAATTTGGGAGTTTCCTGGATTTCCTGGAACATAATGACATACAAAAACGATGTTTGGAATGATGAACTGATATGAGTGCTAATAGGGATGTTTTCTTCTCTCCCTATTTTTACCTCATAATCACAACATTCTACACTGTAATTGTTTTTTGGGGGGTTGGAAAATAGGGCAATTCTATGGTGGTTTCACAATCTGCTTCAAAAGTGTGTGATATCAGATGGAAAGCTGTAAATAGTGGTAAATGTTTTTATTAAGTGGTAAATATAAATGCAATATGGCGAGTCTAGCACCAAAGAGGCAACAAAAAAATAGTGTATTATGTAGTTATAGGAATTCATTTTTGGACTATGTGGGTTATGTTTAATTAAGTTAATCCAAACAAATTCTGCTGTCATGCATTAAAACTTAATATTTGGAAAATGTTGCCGTCACAATAAGCTATTTTCTTAGCAAACAATCTGTTGAGGTTACTGTTACAGCTCAGAAAACATGAGTATTCCATTATCTGGTGTGTGAGCATGTCTCTTTGTTGCACCAGGTATAATTCCCTTACCTCTTTAATTCACTCTGTCTTCTGCCTATACAATCAATTCAGCTGGCCTAGTTCCAGACAAGCAGCGGGTGCTGGCACAGTGACCTATTAAAAAAAAGTCCACTTCTACCGAACTAAAATTTCATGACGATCGATCTGACCCTTCCGCACTTGAATACAGATGAGGGACTCCCACACTGGGGACAAGTACAGTGTTGTACATTCAAATTTCTCTACAGGGAATATTCGATTGTCAGTGGGTTCACTTTTCACCTCAGTCAAGCAGGATGGTTTGCTTTTGTACGTCGCTCATATAGTCAAAGCAACAGGTGGGGACACAAAGCATCAACAATGTCCTACAATGCACACGTTAGAGTTGCAAATTCACTTTATTCACTGGAATCAACAACATGGGCAACCTTGGCAATGCCTAGACGGATCCATTGTTCCTTCTGTCTGGTGTCCCTCAAAAATATATATTTCATAAACCTGAAAACAAACCAAGCACTGGATTGTGGTCCTCACTAGACACTCCTACCACTAAGTATCCCACAGGAGTCTGGAGTAAGGATAATTACAGCTAAAGGCCGACCAAATGCAGATATGAGGAGTCCATGTTTTGCGCTACAGGTCTGTTCCGTGGAGCCCAAATTACTGCTCCAACTTCAGAGGCACCTTTGAGAAACCAGATCATTTCTGATCTTCCTGCGAAGTTTATAATGAGGCCAACTTTAATTGCTGATGACAAATCACAGAGCCAGCGGAGGATCTGAGTGCTGCAGTGCTGCCAAGGGAGCAGCTGGAGAAACAAAGCCGCATTCTGTTTCTGCTCAAAAGCCTTCTGTCTCCGGTTTAACAAAAAAACACTTTAATGCTCCACCAGAATTGGCTCGTAATCTGATCACAAATAAAAAAATGCCGCTATTTTGAGGATGTGGAGGATGTGTATGTAAAGGTTGGCTGCAAGTGGTACAGAAAACACAACACCCTGCGATGTCACAGTTCTGGAGCGGTTAGGATCCTCTGTGCTTTGACAGCGTTCAGTGGTCAGATTCACATGCAGCAGCAGTAATGGCCAAGTATGCCACACTAACAGAGCGTACGGCACTGTAACCAATCCAGAATAGGCCTGCCTTTCTCCTGCCGTGACCAGTTGTCACATTCCAGCATTAGCCGAAGAGAAATGGCAGCTATAGAGGAGAACCACGGAGGGCAACCCTGACCAAATCTGTCTTCTTTTCAAGGATTCGTGCTAATTATCTAAGATCTTTTCAAATTCTGATCTGTGATCTGTTGAACATGGCTGGTACAACGAAAACCATTTGCCTCGGCTCGACTCGCACATTGGAACCAATGAAGTCGTCCCAGAAGTGCAAACCCCATCCACTTGACCCCCAAACTTAGGACAAAGCAAAAGTTGGCTAAAGTGATTCAAAGGTGCTTTGAGTTGAACCACGTTTTCATTCAACTCTGAGAAACCTCAGCAACGCAAACTACATGAATGGTGAACATAAATAATTATTGCGTATGAATTATGAGACCGACAGAGTCCAGTACAATAACAAAGGATGTCGAATGCACGTCCCCCACAGGAGGCTTCATATAATCCAAGTTTGTCCAACTATCAGCGTGGCTTCCAAAATATATGGTCCTGTTTTAAAATTTAGCAGGAAACCCCATTATGAATCCATAAAATGCATCGTATAACATCATAAAAGTGGCATATTCCTTTCTGAGATGGACTGGAGGGACAAGAAGACATGATGTCATGCTGCAACACCATGACATTCACATTGGAGGACTTGGTTACATGTGTTTGTAGCCAAGTTGTCCTTTGTCATTTAATATATCCATATAAATCGCATTTATAGAAAGTGACGATCGAAAGAGCATGGACCCTTCCCTCTCGCTGCCACAGTTGAAAGGACTCACATGAGGGTTTGCTTAGTCAAACAGTTTGATACCAGTTAGCCAAATCCGCCTGCCAACACCTCGAGAAATATCCATTTATCTCACAGCACCACATTAGTTTAGCCTGCTCTTGTCAGCTTCTCCAGGATTACCCAACCCCAGCTTTAAGTTAGCCTTTGTGCTAAACGTCTCGAGCTAGCTTCATATTTACCGTACAGACATCAGAGAGGCATAAATCTTCGTCTAACCTCCTGCAACAAAAACCAGTGAGTGTTTTCCCCACACGTCGACCTTTGACTTCTCGAGCACTGCAAGCAAAACAATCGTGTGCAAACACACTAGGAAACCATTTCAAAAGAAAACAAATGAGAAGGAGTGCAGGAGGACGGGTCAATTCGTTTCCCAGACAAACATCTTGTCTATGTCACATGGTATGTTTCTTCTGCTGATAGCACTGACACAAAAATGCTGTGTAGATTAAATTGTCGTTCAGCCGCCTCAGTAATGGATGGACTGGAAGAATTGTCACTGAAAATGGGGGGGGGGGGGGGGGGGTTGCACAAATCTGCAACCGGACATTACCTTAGGATGTTGGATCAGTTCAGTTTCACATGAAAAATGGGTGTTTGCCTCCGTTATTGAATTCCTTTTTAGGCAGCGGGCAACCAATCACAGTATCGACACAATCCCAGCTCCCTGCAGCATGTTTGAAAACGTGCCACAGAGCTCCCTTCAAACTGGTTGTATTCTTATCAAAAGCAAAACATGAATAATTCTGCATCCTTCCACCAAAAGATGAGAACGATATATTGAAAGGGCAACCTGTGAAGGAGACAAAGCTGCAATACATAACAAGTCTGCCAACAAATGCATCAAAAATAAATTAAAGAGCTGTCATAGCATTTTTCCTTGACCATTGATCCATGAATATCAAAAAACGATGGTGAGAAACAAATTATATTCCGTAGAAAGATAAGTACACCGGCTGGTTTATCTCGTGCTGAGTGCGGCGGGAAAACAGCCAATATCAAGTGCAGGTTCCTTCCATTTATCAAGGCTGATTTCCAGTGTGGGTCGGTTGCAATGAAAACGGCCACGTTTACTAAAACAGCAATTCACTCTTAAACTCCGGGTACCTGCAATAACATGCCGCTGCATGACTCCACTGAGCAAAAATGAGGAGTATTGAACAGTGCTTTAAAGGGCACTGTATCAAAATGGGAGAACCGACCCTGCCTAGATAAATAAGGAGGATCGTTAACAAGACGGATGATGTGCTTTTTTGGTCCTCCGTGCAGATTAATGACATTCCGACGGAGCCAAATCGGAATGAATCGGTGTTGCGATTGGCCAGAAAACGATGTACCACGAAAACCAAAAACCTGCGGCTGCTCGGTTAAACAGGAAATTACAAACCACTTTCCATCTCAGCGCAGCTTAGCATCAAGCCGTGCAGATTCCCTCCTTTAGAACAGAGCGACGTTTGTTTTCCAACTGCAATTTCCACCTCCTTCTGTTTCAAACTGTCTCTAATAATCGCCTTCCTCTCCCTTGTTAATGTCAACGCCACTATAGATCCTTCTATGGTGCCACAATGCGAAAAAAACCTCCAAACAACACATCAGCACTGAGACTTCTACACTTCCTCTAGCTGCGCTATCTACTGTGGTTCTCCGGTTATAGACGCTTATCAGGCGGGAACAGGAAGAGGATAGAGGCTATCTCCCTCTGCAGAGTAAATAAAGAAGATGGGGATGAAATGAGAATATGGTTTATGGCATCTAAGCGTATTAAACCAGAAAGAGTGAATATGGGCAGATAACAATATGACACTTTTACATTTTATACATGCACGATATACCTG
This sequence comes from Platichthys flesus, assembly GCF_949316205.1. NCBI lineage: Eukaryota > Metazoa > Chordata > Actinopteri > Pleuronectiformes > Pleuronectidae > Platichthys > Platichthys flesus. The sequence continues at coordinate 12,179,475 of NC_084967.1, forward strand.
ATTTTGAGGTCCCACAGCTCCCAGTATAATCACTTCACTCCTCCGATAATACAATAGCAAACACCATCACTGTAACCCTTGAGTGGAGCTAGTCATCTGATCCCACCTGAACCTTAAATCCCTCGAGCCCTCACACAAACCCCCTCAATCTCCCCCGCGCAGGATTTTATGAGGTGAGAAGCACAAACCGATTTCCCCCCCACACACACACACACACCGGGCCCACTTCTGACCCACAAAGCATTATGCATATTGGTATACTCTACAGGAGTAGGCTGAGGTATCCGTGCATGAAGGTGGGATGAATTATTTTATTTTTTTCAGTGCTCAGCGAGGGTTCAGCGACGAGGTTGACGATCTAAGGGTTTTCTATTGGTTTTATGAAGCGCCTGGTTCTTTGGAATATAATGAAAGCACAGCACACTCTCATACATCCCATGCTGAGATGAATGGGGTTTAATCACATTCTCACCTAATTTTTCAAATTAGAGGTATTTATCAAACTAAAAAAAGCAAAAAAATGTCCTTGTTTTATCTTCAGCAGCAATTTATTCAAACTCAGTAAAATGCATGAAGCTTGAAGGGGAGAAAAAAACCTAAGGTGATGATAACGTCTGTCAGCTTAAAATATTAGCGGAGCTCAAACAGCCGCTATCTGCATATTTCATGTGTAGCTGTCACTGACGTTTTCATTTGCCAAAGTTTTGGTCTGGTAAGCATTAGCAAGACTGAAGGATTTGTTCAATAGTTTGTTTCATTGAAAAGACGCTAAGCTAGTCTTTTCAGGATGCTAAGCTAAGCATGTGAGCCGTTCACAGACAAATCGGTGTCTGTGTTTGTGTTTGTATGAAAACCTTTATTTTAGCAATGCAGAAAAGACTTTGCATAAAAAGTTTTGTTTATTTTCTTAATTCAAGTTCTATGTATTTCTGCTTTTTTTTTGATTTATCGTCTTTATGGCTAAATTGTAAAATATGAAACATCCATTACATTTCTTTGTCATGAGGGTTTGATAAGGAAATCTTAGGAATCCTTGCATATTTGTGTTTAATAGATATATATATATATATATATATATATATATATATATATATTGGCTGATATATCGGTATAGGCATTACCTCCGGAACATCCATACTGGTCTGACTCTGATGGTATCAATCTTCTCAGCTACTTCATTGGAGGAAAAAAAAGATAATAAGTTTATTTTCCAACATGTCAAACTATTTCTTTGGGGTCAGTCGAAGCAAACACGTGAAGATTTCATGTCAGATGTTGCCGACATGACCTCAACCCCTTTCAGCTTCCACCTAAAAACCATTTCCACTGACTTGGAAAAGATTCTGCATGCGCCGCTCAAAGATCATAAAAACCAAAGCCTGCAGAGCCGAGCCGTCTCCCTCCACCTGATCATTTACACTGTCAACTACTTACAGCTGCACCATCACCGGGGGAAGGCTCCTCATGCACAAACAGACTCCTCCGCATTCTGAGAAACTGCCTGATGGGAGTCAGAACTGACTTTAAAGCGGTTTTCTCCATCAGAGCTGATGCCGGCTGTGGTGAAATACCATGGCTTTGTCAAGTGAAGCAAAAAAAAAACAACACACATTGGATTTTCTGCTCTGACAGCTGTTCTGGGCTGCAGACAAGAAACTTCAAAGTCACTGAAAGACGATACTCGCCGGCTATTGATTACCAAAAGTAGAAAGGGTAACTGCTTGAGATTTGTGTGATCCCCCGGCTCGGGTTGGGTTTTACATTACGCCCTGACTGCTCTAAGTTGTTAGAGAGGTCCACCTTGTAGTTTGAAGAGGGAAAGTGGACGCCGGCCTCTAAGTGTAATCCAACGCCACAAAAAGGAGCTTTGCTTACAGAGTGTTCTGAAGTAGAAATCAAACCCTGTGCTGCTCAACACAATTATGAAGGGTCTCAAATGGAGACGAGCGCGAGAAACACACATGACGTTGGCTGGATAAGAAACTACTACTTATCTGTGGCTCTGAGGGATTTCATCCTCCCAATTCCAGCACGGGTGTTACGTGACAGATGTGCGGCTTTGGCATGTATGCCGTCCAGGGCGCTGGCGAACCTGTGCGTGGATACTAGTGTTTAGGGATCCCCATATGGTGAGTATACAGGGAGGGTCGTAGGACTGAGGTTGCGCGGCCAGGACTTGGCAGACGAGCGGGTTGAATGTGGCCTACAAAGCATAAGGGCCGGCCAAGGGTTAGCAACGGCCTCAACCGACCTTGTATGGAGGACAATGACGGACAACCCCAAATAATAAACAAAACAGTTTCTTCCATGTTTGTCTACAGGGTCTTGAGGCAACAGTTCTATGAACTATAGCATTTATGTGTCATCTGTCATAAATCTGTCAAACTAAGGAAAACCCAAAAGCTTCAAACTAGGTCAACAGGTCCTTTAAAGCAATCTGCTATGAAATACACACACTCAAAAATATCAGTCTACCCTTCAATATTCAAATTTGTATCATCATTGTGATCCGTCCAGTTGTGTTTACACGGACAGGGGTGATCACATAACCTCTAGTCGTGACTAGGCAGAAATCTGTGGGTAATTAACACAGCACACAAAATCAGGGGTTAGATTTGTAACTATGTTAATCTAACCCTTGTTTGGAAAGTTTTCTGAAGATCTGATTATTTCGAAACGTTCAAAAGCTCAACGAAAAAACTACTGGAGTAAGTCCAATGATGCCTCGAAATAAAAAACAAGATCAGGGTCACTATTTCGGAGGAAACCTCAACTCCTCAACATCATGTTCTTTGGTCAAAAAGTTTGAGTTGGCATATTTTGGAAGTGTACATGAAGGGGATTCAGCCTGTTATGGCAATAAATTCCCCAAAAACGTTTCTGTCAAACTGCCTCGCTACCCTTTCATTATAAAGAACAAGCCATGCAAGCGGCTGCGTTTGCCAGACGACTGTTTTTCCTGCCCCCTTTACGGATTGCAAAAGCTGGAGCGCATCCCAGCACATGAACTTTAGCATTGAACTGGACTCCAATATAAAGATGAAGAGAAATTCTACTTCTCCCAGTTCAACACGGGTCGCAAGCTCCTGACATCTGCAGTGTTGATCTCTATGTGCTGACGTCGAAGAGACGTTTTGAAAGACTTCTGATTTGTCTTTGTTTTTTTTAAACTTATTTGTATATAAATAGATTTTGTTACTTCTGTTGCATTTGATATTTTGATCTTTTACTGGTTTCCCTCCTTTGGGATTGTCTGCACCGGCCCTAATGTGTATAAAGTCGCTGTGCTCTCCTCTGTCAGTTCGTCTGTGCTTCACTTTTGCTTTTTTGTTTTCTGTAGTTTATTTATGAGTTTGAACCTCTACTTTGCTTCTTTTCCTGCCTGTCTAATCGAATTGCAAACACCATACTTGCCTTGCTGCTAAATCTGCTATTGGCTCTCCCAAAAAAAATCCCTCCCCTTTAAATGTTTAAAAATATGCAAGTGCAAACAATAGTCACACATCACTCGAGGAGATTTTTTCCACCACCAACCCTTTTGCCTCTGTTCCTCCCCGACAACATACAATGTACGCAAATCCAATCCAGGCCTCCTACCTCAAAACCGTCTCCAATTACTATTCATAAGCATTTTTCACATCAGTTATTGTCAACACGTTGTTTAATTTTTCAATTTCTGCTTGTGTTTGGATGATGTCACTCATTTCTAAAACACATACAGTGAAAATTCCTCCTGACAGGCACGAGCCGCACGCAGCCCGGGCGGAGACACTCTGCTCACTCGCCTCATTAGCCCACTTCTTCCCTCAATATTTATCTCCTCCGAGCACACAGAGTAACTTAAACAGCCTCAGCACAAACTAGGGCAGGTTTTTGGATAATTATTCCACGAGAGGCTCAGGAATTGCTGGCAACGTTTGCTCGAGTGGGCCCAAACCTTTCCCAGCTTGTCGTGGGAGCACCGACACATTCAAATAAACTGATTATGAGCTGCAACAATAACAGAATCAGAGATAACAAGGTTCCTTTCGTTGGAACGTGATTAAATACAATCATCAATTATTATAAGTGATGTTTTTGAAGCTTGTGGATGGTTGGTCCGGTAATGATACCCTTTGAATTAACAGTTGAGGAACATTATGAAGTGTGTATTGATTTTCAGTCAAACTGTCATGTACCACAGACGTGGTCCGTGTTGAGCTGCAGGGAGGAGTAACTTACAGAAATAAATTGTGTCAAATATTTAAACTGACTTTTTCTTAATTTCCCTTTAACCCTCTGTTACTTTGACCTTTCGGGGGGTCGGCCTGCCTTACAACCAGAGAGTTGATAGCGGGCTTCGACAGCTGTGCTCACTTCAGCCTGGTCCAGGAACTGTTAGCTTGATGCGAGGGAGCCCATTAAATCAGAGGAAAAAAATACTATAGTGACTCTATAGTAATTTATGTTTCAGCTTTCATAAATAACCAGCCTATAGTCAGGATGCATTGCTGTGAAAACAGTTGTGTGTGTTACCAGAGCAAAGTAACATTATTAGCTAACTTTACCGATAGGTCAAGAGGGCACGCGATCAAGATGAAAGTGATCGCCCTCTGCTGGATCCCAGGGTGAACTACTTCAGACAATCCCTCATTTTATCAGATTCAAGTCCAATATTTTTGTATTGACTTTGTATCTGTGTCAAAGTTTCAATAAATTTTTTGAATGAGTAATACGTGATGAGAAACTGATTGCTACCTTCCCAGCACCGGTCATGGAACAATACAACTATGTAGCTAGGGGCAAAAACACTGCAGAAAAACTGGCCTCCTGCTTTACAGTTCAATTTACTGCTCTCTTATCGGAGTGGCTGTTGACACAAGCATACGATCGCTCCTGACACAACAAAGCTCCTTATGAACGGAGCATACGTCCACATACTACATACAGATGTCTTTGTGGGATATAGAGGTCCATGTTTTTAACGCTCTCTGGGGCATTGTCACACGTGTGCTCCAAGGGGTTAAAGAGTGATTAGCACTTCAATTCGAAGCCGTACGGTTTGAACTAGGATGAAAGGGCCCTTCCTAAAGACAATGCCACATTGATGCATTTATGGGTTAACCTCAGAAACCACACCAGAGAAGTAACACATGTTGAAACCAGCAGACGCAGCGATCCTCGACTTCATTGCACCGCTTCTCTTCAGTCACTGATTAGTTATTTGTGTGGCACATTTCTAATTGTTTAAACCCATGTTTGTGATAAAGATTTTCAGCTTCGCCGATATTTTAGATACAGAAAGTCACGGTGTTTGTACAGGGAATGTGCCAGTCGGTAAGAACCCAAGTTTCACCAAACCCACAGACCCTCTCCCAGAAATTAAATTGTTTAGCTCTTTTGAAACAAAGAGTGAAGACGTTTTCACTTCAATCCCCAAAGGGACCATAATGCATTTCTGAGAGGAGCAGAGGAATCCACTTAGGACGCATTTCATTTCACAAGGTCTTTTTTCCATTTCGGTGTGGACTGAATGGTGTCCTTGTCTTCCCGCTGAAGACATCCATTACCGAGTTGATTTGTCAAAAGCATTCTGTTAAAAATCAATATCATTGAAATGTCCAAATCATGCGAAGCCTCATTTGTTAACCTGTCGAGAGCTTTGATGGGTAGTCATCGGAGAGTTCGGAGGTTAGATCGAATATATTTTCCAATCCATGACCACAGTTCCACAGCAATCAATCCAACTGCCTATACAAACACATCAACACTGTGTAAATAAATGTAGGGCCTTTGGCAAAACCCAAGAAAGGCCTGGCTGTAAACCAGAAGATCACATCTTGCTCCCCCCCCCCCCACACTACAAATCTGAAATGTCCTGGCTCGCATGCTCTCCCAGCTCCTGTAAAACTCGGTCATTTCACACGCGCAGGCTTTTCGCTGGGATTACCATTGGCCAGAAGAGTGCTTGGCCAGGCCCGGAGCAGTGCCCCGGAAAAACACTTGACATGATTGAAAAAGCAGAACGCAGGCCGCCGGAACATCCCCACAAATTGGAGTGCACGGACGCCGACGAGTTATCTGCATCTTGTCTCGTACGATAGGAGGCGCATGTGACGCGCAACGAGAATTTGATTACAGGGTAAAAGGTCAGATAAGATTGTCCGAGTTCACAGAAAGAGACAAAAGTGGGGGGGGGGAACAAATTTGTCTACATCCAAGGCCGTCTTCTCAGACATCTCCGGAGCGGGAGGATTAGTGTGGGGCGCTCCTCCTCTTCCATCCCTCTCTTGCTTTAACCTTGCGCTCATAACTCTTTTCTAATCCCCGAAGGAAGAGACCGGGAGCACACAGCTCTTGACCCCGAGCGGGGACGGCGTTTGATGAACGACCACGGAAGGTCAGACCCTCTGATTGGTATTCACACACGAGCGCGCTGAACCAAAAAACCCAAGTATCTGTACCCCCCCGCCCCCCCCAGGAGTGTAAATGACCATGGTGACTTTGATAGATACCCGGTGTCGGCGGATCCTGAACTTTCACTGAGGGGATGGAGTGCGAGCGTGGGGTCGAGGCTGGCCGACCACTGCCCCGGGTGATCTGTCACCAAACAGCGTTCTGACAACCTCGCAGTGTCACGGCCGCATGTACGAGGCTGATGGATGAATAACCGGTGGGCGCTTCATGGAGCCACGAGGCGAGCTGTGATGTAACTGGAGACCAAGGCTCTTTCTTCAATGCATCTCGTCCTCCATCACCTCCACACACACACACACGTGGGGTTACAGATGGATGTTGGAAAGTGGGGATGGGGCTCTCTGACCTTTTGAAGTGTCTGGAGATGCTTACCAGACTGAGCTTTGGACAAACGGGAGGCGAACTGTTCACCGTCTTTAAACCTCAGGAGAAATCCATCGCATGGCTTAAATATCAAAAAAATGTACTTTGTGATTTAATAGTAGATAAGAGAAGAACTGTTAATATCACCTCTGACAGGGCTTGAACCGCTTATGCCCATATACAGGAAAGAAGATGTGAACATTTCCTCTTTTTAAAAGAGAAATTGCTGAAATTGTTTACAGGGAGTAAGGGCGATTATTCTCACAAGCATAGTTAGAAAGAATAGAAGCTTAAAACAGAGAATCCACTAATTCAACTTATATTCCTCCAAAAAAATGCCAAAAAGTACAAAGCAAATTCAGAAAATTATAAAAAAAAATTATCTTTGTGTTTTTGGACTGGATAAGAAATTGAAGAAACCTGTGTAGCTGGCTGGTCGTTTTATAAAGTAAATGATTATTTTAATCAAATAATAAAGGGATGGTTAGAATAATTGTAGTCGTATATTTATCTTGTGATCCCCTCAGGCTGGTTTTAGGGATTTCTCTGGAGGGTCACAACCCCGCAGGCTGCTCATTATGAATACAGCACATTCGCAGAAGTCGATATTAGCAACTAAATTGTGTTTTTATTAAAACAGACTCAGATGTTTGTTGTTAAAGGCGTCATGTTTGATCCCCCTCTCCCTTTCCCCTTCCTGCTGTACACCTCTGTGCACCAGGGCAGCAGAGGATTCATCTGAATGTCCCTCCACAGCGTGGTCGTGTGTTGACATGTTTATTCAGCTGTTTGCCAAAATTAAAACTCCCAGTTTAAATTAGCTGGGTTCCCTCGGGGACTGGGTGGGTTGGGGAGGAGGGGAGGCTGCATTGTTATAACAAGCAGGGAGTGATGTCTCTTCTTCCACAACACAAAGAGCATGTGAGGCGCTTTCGTGCGCGCAGCAGGCGCTTGGACCCGGGCTGCACGACACGTTGGAGCCGTGGACATGAAGCGTGTGCAGGTGTGGACAGGAAACCATGTGGCCTTGCACGCGCACGGTACGAACAGTGGATGGGTGCATGCAATGAAATGTGGAGTGAAGCATTGTGAGGATAATCGGGAAGCTGTGCAAGTTGCAGGACCCCCCCCCCCCCCCCCCCCCCCCCTAACACACGCACCTCTCAGCACACTCCACTCCCGTCTTTCGCTGTCTTTGTGCACCCTGCAAATATAAGCTCTGATTTATCATAAGGCTCAACGGACAAAAGCACATGCAAACCAGCGAGCACCGCGTCCCCCCCCTCCTCCTCCTTCTCCTCATCATCATCATCATCTTCCTCATCCCTCCTCCTCCTCCTCCACCTCCTCCGCTTCTAACCAGAGCGGGTGACATGTGGAGGAGCGGAGGCTGACGGCGCTGCGGACCCCATCGTACCTGTCATCGTAGCAGAAATCCGCGTCCAGCGTGTTCACATAGAGACCCACTGCCACGGCCGTGCACGCCAGCTCCGTGATCATCTCTCCGGAGCAGGGTGGGAGAGGAGCTGGGGTAGAAAACGACAGGAATCAGGTCCCTTCCTCCGTCCTCCTCCGTCCTCCTCTTCCCTCTCTCAAGTCGTATTGTGCTCTCAATTCAGCTCTCCGAGGTGGCTTCTTCTCCCCATGACGCAAAGTGTGCCAAAGTTTGCCATATTCCTCCTAACCCATGGTGCTGAGGCTCGGGGCTGCTGCCGGGGTGCGGAGCCGTCTGTCTCCGGCTGTGGCTCGGAGCTGTGTGCGCATTCCTGTGTCCTCCTCCTGCTCCTCCGGCTCGGTGTGCGCATCTCTGGGCTCGGTTACCGGAGAGAGCCGGGTGGGGAGACGCGTGCGGTTTTCAGGGGAGGCCGCGCATGCGCACCGCGGAGAACAAGGTGGAGGGAGCTGGAGATAAAGTGACACTGCACTCCATGCTCATTGGAGAACTGAGGTGTGGGTTGTGGAGCAGGAAGTCAGGAACGAGAGTGTGACTGCTGCCAGGGGGACGTTTTAAATCTTCCTTTAAAATAAATCATTATGTAATTAATGTGTAATAAGAGATTTCCTAAGGTACTGGATATAAATGCAGGGACTAAAATGTGCCTTTAACGATTTATGTTAACCTCTGACATATCAGTTTAGATTTGTTTAAACATGTTTGAGGTGTTCAGGTCGAGGAGCAAACCAACAACAGATTGTAAAGTGTAAAAATTATAATTTTCACTTTCACAAATTCCTAAAATCTCAGAGAACATCCTAAGAAGTTCTTTGTTTCTTTCTGTTTTGCCTCTTTGTCCGGCTCCTCGCCATCATGTAATGACTTCTTTCTTGGAACACGTCCTTCCAAGGTTTGAGGAAATGCCTTCAGGTTTGTTTACTCCTGCTGACAAATTTAGAAATAAACAAACCTGCAACCAAGCAGCAGACCGGGGTGAGAACATAACCTCCCTGGTGGAGCCAATAACAGTTAAAAGTGAACAGGAACAAACCCAAAGAAAAGTAAAAACCTCCAAAAACAATAATATATATATATATGTATATAATTAATACTATAAAAAGCAATGTCTTAAGACTATGCCATTCAAATGAAACTAAAAACCGAAAGTTATTCCAGCCTTATTTAAACATTCTCTGTTATACTTGAGGGAAGACGTTTCATTGGAATCCCAGTAAAAACAATGAATAAATGATTAAATACATAATAAGTGACCAATCAATCATAAGTGACCAAACAGAAGGAGATCATGAATACAAGCAGCCCAAATGAGTTTTCTGCGTCAGGTGTCTAGGCCCTGCTTCAGAGACGGGGTGAGGAGCCTCTTATCAGGGTTCCTCTTGGGTGCTTTCCATTAGAACTGGGAGGAGACCCGTTTGGCATCCTTATCCTTATATATCCTTATTCTCATCTAGGAAAGGGGGAAGAAAATGAATGGATGGATGCATAACATCATCTATGACTTCCCTATGCAGACACTTTGGTATCACACATGATCGTATCTTAGCTTTGTCTCCACTGAGCTATGACGCAGACCCTGGTGTAAGATATACAATGACTTCTGCTGCGGCAGGTACCACATTATCTCCTTCCAACCCCCCAAATTAAAAGTATTGATTTATTCACCATTCACCAACCCCCCTGTCTCCATGAGGAGGCCTAACTGAGAGAGGAGGTGTGATGGATGCGTACGGGTATCGGTCAGGGGAATCCAAACAGATGGAGAGGGAGGTGTAGGGGAGTAAGGCCATCAGCTGCCGATGGGGGAGACAGTGACAGAGCACCGCGGGCCGGGGTTCGGGAGCCATTTGTATCAGCGACCCTGATTCCGAACAAGACTTGACCCTGACCCCCCAGCGGAACCTGTTGGACTATTTAGAAAAGACAGGCTGCTCTGGGGTTTTTTTTTATCCCTGAGACTTATGTCGAGGTGCTTCCTCCTCTGCAGCATCCATCAGCGCTGAGAGACGACAAACGAGGGTCCCCTTGTTTGGGCCGGAAGAAGAAACTGACCCGCTGATAAACGATCCGCGAGACAACCCTCGGAACACGGCCTTCTTGGAGTTGCTTTTGTCGTCTGTGCACGGCAAACACACGCATGCAAACACACACATGCAAACACACACGTGCAAACACACACACATGCAGCCACCAGGCCCATACGAGACGAGCACCGTGCCCTCGTGCTGCCCCGTGGGGGGGGGGGGGGGGGGGGGGGGGGGAGACAAGGGGAGCTCTGTCCTGCAGCAGCCAGCGCAAGTGATTAAGGGATTAGCCACAGAAAAGCAGGAGAAATATTCCTGCAGTGTAAACAGGTCCACGCTCGGCAAAACAAACACGTCACCGGGGAAGAAGTGTTTACTCGCTGTGAGTGATTGTGGACGGGCATATAGTGAGTCTATCGCTCGCTCTATAGGCGTAAACTTGGGACGGCTCAACGTAAAAACATCCTTTTTAGGTTTTGACTGCTGGTTTTGACTGCTGGTTTAAACTGCGTCTCACGTGGGAGTTGCATGCTTACACTTCACTAAATCAAGTCTCAATATTTGTCATTTGTTGAATTTCTTCTTTCATTGCCCATTTGTTTTCCTCTGTTTTGAGGAGGTGACAGATCATTTTGTAGCACAGGAGCTTTCTCCTTTAAAGCAACATTCTTTATTGCCCACCAGCAGGGCTAATTATTGCATGTATTATTTCAAATCATCTGTTGAGGCCTTGGACGCACACATGTTTTAATAGAACAATGTCAGTGTTTCTAACTTTTTATTTTCCATGATTCATTCATACTTTTCTATGTCTGTTTTTTGGTTTGAATCCATTTGCTGTGTTTTGGTTTGTTGTGTGTTACTTGCCTCTGCTTGTATTTATAATTGAAACTTTTTTACTTTTTTACTCCCTTTGATGATGAGATGTCAACCTCAATGGGACCTATCTGGCAAAATAAAGGGATGGATAAATAAATAGATAAATAAATACTTTTTATAAATTAAGTAGCATCCAGATATCTTAGCTCAGCGCAGTGATTGAAAACAGGAGGAAAAAGTATATTCTGGCTCTGACCAGCACATCTAAAGCTCCCTAATTATCATATTAATCCCTTTAATTTCTTATTTGTTTGGTTTAATCCAAAGCTGATCTAAAAACACAAAAACCTGATTGTGAAAACAACAAGTTGCAGTTTTAAGGAGGTTTGTGTTTTGGACTGTTTCTCAAGGTTTTTCCCTGAAAGCTCCAGAGGTTGCAGCAAGAGGCTAACAGTTTACCCCTGTTTCCAGTCTTTATGCTAAGCTAAGCTAACAGGCGTCTGTCTGTGAGCCTATATTTAGTGGATTACTTTGTCAATGATGTTAATCTTCTCTCAAAAAGCCTCGTTCAGACATGAAGTGAAGCAAATTTCCACCTGGTGTCATTCACATGAGCATCTGCCTTGGTTTATTCAAAGAATTATCCAATGACATGGTTTGTTATGTTTTGTTTTGTTTTACGAATAATAATAACACTCCAGGTAATTTCTCATGTGCAACTCATCGGGCAAAACCAACCAAAGGAACCTTGTTATTAAGAGATTTCCTTTCTCTTTCAGGCCACACCAAGCGACTAATGGTAATTTCCCTCCTGCTATTTACTCCGGAAACACTGCAGCTTCACCCCTGCAGATAAACATCACACAGGAAACAGATAATCACAGCTGGAGGCACCATGAAGGCCCTGCCGGTACAAAAAAATAGCTCGCTGGTGGTATTAATATCAACGTCTGCACTCAACAAACTGATTTGTGGAAACACACGTAAGGTCACCCTTTTAATTCTGCCGTTCAGGAAGATCAGAAATAGAACTTTGCCCCGGAAAAACGAGGGGGCTTGATCATTTGTTTGGGTTTGACGCTGTGTTAAGACGGATGAGTTAATGAGAGTTTGTTATTTTTACATTTACTGTAAAACCACAGGACTCTTAAGTGGCTAAATAGGGATGTTCACTGTTTTAGAAAGAGATTAAATCAAATGAAAACAGATGCAATAAAAGATAGTGAAATACTTTAAACATGAAGTGTGGCAGCTTCTGATACAACTTTATAGTTTATTATAAATTCTGATGTGGTGGAGTCTGGCTTTTCCAGATAAACCAAAGAATAAATGCTTAAAGATTCCAAACTTTCCCCTTCACTCTCCCATTAAACATTAAAGTTATGTTGTATGCACTGTGGCAGGAAATGTTTTACAGTGTGTTGTGATTACACTAGCCTCAGTGGCAGTTAAATCACAGCTCAAAGATTTATATTCTTATTATTTTTCCAATAGCGTAAATTCCGTAACCAAATCCAAACACTGTTTATAAGGAAACAAAGCATTATAGTTGGATTCCAGTCACATTAGAGGTTGGAGTTGTTCTTTCTATGAGTTCTCCGGCCACTTTCTGTGTCTTGAGTCATAAGTTGATAGAATCATCATTTGATAGATATCAATCTGGATGAAATTACACCGGAATGGGCTCGATTAATGGAAAATATGAATCACACGGCCAAGTCTGCTCCTTCAACATTGAAAACAACAGTTTACCATTCTCCTGCTTGAGGCTCAGTGTCAAACATGTTTGAGCATAGAGCAGTCTGCATGTCCCAGTGCGACTGGTGTGGGACATTTTTCTGTCCACGCACTGATAACAGCGATTCTAATCTAATCAACCAAATCCCTTCTTTCTCACAACCAGGGCATCTGGCAGAGAATCCCGGGGCCGATCATTGGCGTGATGATGGCTGCCTCCCCTCTGATGGCTGTGTGCCCAGTCCCCCAAAATAAATCCCAGTTTGTGCTGAATAGAGACAGTGAAAACAGGACAGCAGGATGATGAAGATACTCAGATGGAAGACGTTAGGACAGTGGAGATAGAAGTCAAGGTGGATTTGTGGAGTTTATGCAAACAGGAGCTTTCGCCCCGGTGCTTCCTCACATTTAACAAACCACCATTGAAACCAGCTCATTTCTTCCTCCCACTCATCTTTTCCCTCATTTCCAAGCCGGAGATGCTGGAGAAAACCTCCCGCTTCCCTTCCAAATTTTACCCCTTTGATTATTTTGAGCTCATGGGTTGAGTCAGTTTCCCCCTTTCACAATAAAAGAGGGCATTCTTTGACGTTCACCAGCTGCGAACTCAAAGAGTTCATTGGACGAAGTTTCAAGGGGAAAGGCCACGCCAACGCAGCTCCCTTCCTGTTCGTGCAGCCGGAGGAACCTTGAGATGGTTTCTCAAGTTAGGTTGAGGAACAGGAGCTTTCGAGCGAAGGGCCCTGGTGTTTGATGTCCTCCCTTCACTTCCCCCCCACCACATCTCACTCCCGCCTTGCAGTGGATCTGAGGTGGGATCGCCCCGCACGACTTCCCTGCATGCACTCCTCCTGTCCTCCCGGCCTTCATCACATCCCGTCACTTCTTTCCTCCTGTCGTCTGCAGAGCGCAAAGTCAGGAAATCGTCGTTTACGCACTCCTGGAAACAGATTTGTCATATTTCTCCCCTGCGCGTTTGTTTGTGTGCGCTGACAGTCGGCCTTCTATCATCTTGACCTTCCTTGCGGGCACATGAGTGAGGCTGTGCCAGGATGTGTGTGTTTTATATATACATACAGTAGTGTCCAAACATTCGTGCCGGCATCGAGGAGAGGACAGGTCGACAGGACTTCACTCACTCTGCCACAACACAACCCAGCAGCATTTATAACTCGGTTGCGTTCGTGTCAAACTGGTTTTGGTGGCCAAGCCGAGCTGTCAGAGTGAAACACTGTGGTGGATCCGAACACGATCCAGACACGGCAGAGACATTCACCATCTGTCTTTACCGAGATAAAAATAAAAACTCAGGGACACGGTTTCCTATGGATGGGCTGCAGATGTGCAGGCTGCTGCAGAGGCGGTGGAGGATGTGATACGGGGACATGCTTAGTGCCGGCGGTGCACACTGGGAAAGTGAATTCTGTGTTTCATTTGGTTCGAGATCGTCTCCATCATTTTGTAAAGACATTTAATTACCCTGCACGCGAGCAAAGCCTGAAGCAGGGTGTTGATCGATCCTGCTTGTCTGAGTGTGCGTTTGCAAGTGTGTATTAAAGGTTCAGTGTGCAGAATTTAGTGACATCTAGTGGTGAAAATGCATGTTGCAGCTGAACGCCCCTCACCTCACCGTCCCCTTCCAAACATAACAGAGAACCCGTTATGTCTTCGGTTGTCAGAGAAACTCAAAAGATGTTTAGTTTGTCCAGTCTGGGCTACTGTAAAAAACATGGCAGCCACCGTAGAGAGGACCAAGCCTGATGTTAATATAAAGTATTTCAATATATAAGGCCCATTCTAGGATAAACAACAATTTGTACAATTTAGATTAAACACACAAGTGAAACTAGGATTATTATGTATTCAATTACTGCCACTAGACGCCTTTGACCCAAATCTTACACACTGAACCCTTTAATATAAGAACTATGAGAAATGAGAAATACTCATTCGTCTAAGTGTAACTCCCACATGCTTGAACAATATGAACGCAAGAACTCTCTTTTCTCTCAAGCATGTAAGAAGAACTTGATTTATTAAATGAGAAAAGACCGAGCAGAACAGAGCTGAAGATTAAACAGGGATCCAGGATCTGTCTACGGTCTTTATCGAGCTGCCTCTGGTCTGGGAGCCTGGAAATTGAGTTTCCAGACATGTCAGCGGACTGGATCCAAGTCTCCCTGAAGTCCCACGACGCTCCCCCCGTCCCAGGATGCTCCTTAAGAACCAGTGTTTTCTCAGGAGTCACTCAAACGCAAAGACAAAAGGCCGGGACGGACATAATTCAATCAAACAGAGCGGACGGGTTTCCCAGGTGCGGTAAGACCATGTGTTTTTGTGTGTTGTCCTCGAGGACCGGGACCCGAAAATACTTGACATTTGTTGCTCGTCAAAAAACAGTTGATGAAATAAAACAAAACAAGATGTCGCAGACGGTGAATAAATTACACAATTTGGAACAGTCAAGTATAAAATATAATCAGTGATCATAAAATCGAACCCCCCTTCTCATCGGCTCGTGATTCTGTCATCGCGGCTCTTCAGCCCGATGACGCCGTAGCATCTCGGCGACAGCAGCGGATCGAAGAGCTGCACCAGCGCCGAGAGGGAGACGCTCTCCTGCCGCACAAACAGAGACACACAAACACGTCCAGAACACAACGGAATTAGAAACACATGGAACGCAAAACATTTGTCAGCTTCTCCTCCCAGTTTGGCTTTGTGACCCCTGGCATCTTGCCTGCTTGTGTGATGATGCTCTTACTAATAAAGAGTTCTCTATTGAATCTGCAGAGAATAAAACATCTGTACAAATATTTTGTCAGGAGGACTCGTGCGTGAAACAAGTTTGTCTTTTCTGGATGGCTACAAATTGACTAGGTGATGTAAAGCCAGGTTTGAAATACACTTATGTGGATCGCCCCCTGGTGGCAGGTGACAGTATAGGTCATACATTCACGTTCAGGTATATTTTTCTGTCCTGAATTCTTTTTTCTTTTAGTTGTTTTATGTTAATATAAATGGGTGACATATCATGACTGACAGCTGTGATTGGTCCAGCATGTGTATCGGCTCTGGCTCCAAAAAGAGATGGCGGCGCCCATATCCGGGATATTTTGGCTTCATTTTGTCGCCATAGGGGGAAGTAGAGATGCGTCGTCCATGTTTCTTTATGGCCAGACATGTCCTTGCCGTTTAGCCACGTGATTTCGTGGAAGACCAGATTTACAAAATCGTTCACATACTTGCTGTTACTGGGACATTCCACTAGAGGGGACGCCTGTATAGCAACTTTGGGATTTACATTCTGCAGATAAAAACATGGCGGCACTGGAGGTCATGTGCTGCCCTTACACTGCCCCTACTGTCCGTGTGTGTACTGCATCTTGCATCTTGTAGCATTACCAAACAGACGCGGGACAATGCAAAGTTTTTCTCCGGTCTAATGCTGCACTTCTGCTGCGTCCTAATGATGTTATCACCATGTGAAGAGAAGGAAAAAGCCTGTTAGTGTGACTGGGGAGCGCTCGTCTTGTCATCGCTCCGGTTCAACACACGACGAGCTGCTTCTGTCATGTTGCACATTCTTGGAGGAGTTTGGTTTATAAGTGAAACCAGATCGAAACAAGCACTGGTTCCAAGTTTGGGTGGACGCGCGAGTAACTTCGTCTGAGTGCAAGTGAAAGGAGCATTAGATGATGTGACTTTCGTACAGTGCACTGCCAGATGACAGCTACCCCCCCCCCCACCCCCACCCCCAGCTGCATTCCCTTAACTCTCACACTGACGTCGTTTTCCAACTCGTAAATAAACTGCAAGAGCAAAATAGAATTCATGAAATTCAGCTACGGCTTTTGTTTTTTTGGGGGGGGCAGAGAGATTGTCAGAGGCTGTGTGGTTTCCTGAGGGTGGAGTCAAGCTGCAGGTAACTGATCGATTGGTTTGACTTTAATTATTCAAGTGTGTATATTGTAAGGTGTCTTTGGGTTTCTAGAAAAGCGCTGCAAAATAAAATGTATTATTAATATTTAACTATATTAAGATGGTGATGGAATATCAGGATAATGCTTTGATGCTATTTATTATATTGTATAATATTTTCCCTGTTTCTCTCTATTACCATGTAGCTGTGGTGTCACAATAATATATGTCAGAGCTGATGTTTTAAAGTCAGATGTTCCGTACACTAGTATGACCACAACATATCAAGTACAAGTACATGTATAAACACGTATATTTATTTATCTTTCCGGCCCCCACCTCCTCAGACTCATCCAGGATTTAAGTCCATGATAATATGAATATTCAGTGTGAACACATTGAGTGATTTTACCTGTTCTTTCATAAAACACAGACGATCCAGGAGAATCAGACCCTCGATGCACGGGGCCAGCGTCACCTTCAACTGCACGACAGGAAGACGGGAGAAGAAGATTCATTCATCTACATGAAATAAACACGAGTGCTTTTCACAGTAAAGTTTTAAAGTGGATGACATAGCAGGTGTAGGTGGGCGTGCGAACCAAATATGGTCGATAAACCAAGATGGCGCCGTACAAAATGCCCTTGCATCTCCAAAAACTAGAGACGGGCCTCACCATGTTAAAGGCGTCCATCTCGCCCATGCGTGGCCTGTGTGTGTCGTGGTAACCCTGGATGACGTCATCCGAGAGCTGAGGAACAAGAGAAGGGTAGAGATATTGTGAATAAGAGAGTGAAGAAGAACGAGAGGAAGCACCTCAAACTTCTTGTTAGCAGCCTGATACGAATTTGTTGACTGTGATATTTTCCGGCCCCGACCTTTGATTCGTCCAGCTCCAGTCGGCGTAGAGCTCGACGAACGTAGTCCACGAAGGATTTAGCCTTGGAGTAAACTTTCCCCACTCGCTTCTCACTGTGGAACAAACACACATGTGAACACACGGCCATTCCTGAGTCCCTGAACATCTCATTTCCTGTGTTCTTCACCGTTAAACACGTATACAGGACCAAACTGTGATGAATAGACGCAGCCTGGAGGAAACAAATGGGTATTCGATTCCCGACCTGATGTTGGTCATTAAACTGAAGGTCACGGAGCAGTGGGGACCGGTGGCTTTTAGGAATCTCTCATCAAGTCTGCATCGATAAGAGCTAATTGGAATCTGCGACACGTTTACCTCAATCGTTCGTTTAAGGGAGGAGATCGACGAGCGTCCTCCAACAGATCTGGATTCAGATCTGCACGGAAATGTCCCTTAATTCTCCTGCTCATTTACCAACAGCAAATGAGCAGGAAAGCTTAATTTGTATAAGAAGCAAAGAGCGGCTCATTATCCTCGTTTAGTTATAAAATGTTTATCAGAATCTCCAAGAACCCAAAATAATGTTTTCAAACTGATTGTTTTTTGAGTCACCAGTCGAAAACCCAAAGACAACCAATATTTAATGTAGAAAGATAAAAGAAGAAGACAAAATTTAATGTGGAAACAATATTTTCACCTTTGCTTTTCTAGAAATTATTAAGTCCCCCACTTTTGTTCCAGAATGAAATTTCTCGATAGCTGCTGGACACTTTGTCTTTTAAGTACATTTTTTACATTTAGTACAAGGAAAGGTGAATCCTAGCTGTGATGATCCCCTGACCTTTCCTCTAGCGCCACCATGAGGATGACTTTTGTCAGTTTGAGTTTTTAAATAAACCAGAAACAAAAAGATAATATACTGGGCAGTATGTTCCTGCCTGTTACCTTTTATAGGAGCTGTAGTGATCCCTCAGAATAACGTGAAGAACCGCTCGGTAGAACAGAGACTCCAACTGAATCTGGAGAAAAGGTCGGATGTTACTTTTACTCCGCGTGATGCCCTTTGCTGTATTTTTCAAAATAAAAGCTTATCATCCCCTCCAGACCCATCCAACACGTGTAACGAATTCTCGATAAGCATTTCTGACATTTTCCGAGCCCAGGCCTAGTTTTTTCAGATTCTGACCCCGACTCCAGAAAAGTAATCAATCCTCGGCGTGATTGCATTAATATTTATAATATTCCATATGAACGTGTGTGAGCGTATCGTGTGTCAGCTGTGGCCTGGAGCTCGGCGTTCCGCAGCCCACCACAGACTGGGAACAATGGCAGAATTAATGGGCTGATTGTTTGAACGCAGGCCGGAGATTAACGGCGCTGATAACCGAGACGTGAAGGATTGCGAACCCTCCCGTGTTTGATGGATTTGTTTTGATGGGTGCGAAGACATTTAACTCCCATTCGTTTACAATGATGACTGCTGGGTTTTTGATATTGATTACCCACAGTGTGCATTCCGTACTCACCCCCTGGCCGAGTGAGACCCTCTCCAGCGCCTGTGTGTTGCCAGAAAAACGATATGAAGCGTTAATATGAGCTAAAAACCACCCGGACACAAATACCATTCCCTGCTGTTTGCAGTCGGTTCATTCACTTGAATTCAGGCTCCTGTTACGGAGCCACAGAAAACAGTCGCTGCTTCGTGTTTGTGTTGCGAAGATGCCGCTGTGCACTTTTTTTGCGGCGGCGCTCAAACTCACCAAACACGCAGACATCCTGGCGTTCCTGCCGCAGAAGCAGGACTGGCCGCGGAGGTACCGACTCAGAGGGAAACCACACGCACTGTGCAAACACTCTGTGAGGACGAGAACACACGGGAATCACAACTGAATAATCCTGTTGCAATCAGTGGATATGGATTTGAAATGTCTGCCAGGGGAAGGTAGAGTTAGTTTTAAATTATGTTGATGAAGAATCCATCTTCTGCTTCTTCATTTTCTGGATCGTCTTTATAGATTTGACTTGAATGACTATGCAGGCACCGGGTTCTTATATTGAATCTGCACCAAATTACACACTCATAAATATCTGTCTAGTAAACATGCCGGATTTTATTTGTTATTAAAAAACGGTCATCTGTTTTCAGAGAAATCAATAAATGGAAGATTTAAACCATAACACATCCTCCCAGCAAGTTCCATGAGAATCTGTCCAGCTAACAAACAAATACAGACAAAACCTGCTCAGTTCAAATTTTTTGCCCAGTTACACGAAATCACACACACATAAAGACAGACAGACACACACACACACACACGCACACGCACAGAGCTTCCTAATGGGAGCGCAGTGTGTGTGTGTCTGCCTGACGCCCTGCCATCCTTCTCATGTCACTTCTAAAAAGGGTCAGTGACCGGGGCCGAGACGCGGTGAGTCCAGAGGGACGCGGGTCAAAGGAAGCACTAATAACATGTGCAGCTGGGGCCGCTCATGAAAACTGCTCCGGACACGCTAACATGGAGGCGGCTGGGTCAGCTCCCCCCCCCCCCCTTCAAGCCGACACATGGCGCACTGACACAGGCCCTTAGCGGTAATTGAAGCAGACAAGCCTTTCCTCAGCCTGACGTGTAGATTACAGCCCGTACATGAGGCTGTTTATAATAACCGGCCCCGTGCTGACCATGGAGAGCCCATCTGAAGTGGCCGTGTGCATGCACTGCAATCAAAAATACAAATATTTCTCATGTCCCACTTGAGAGTGCGGATGTGAGACGCCTGGACCGTCTCGTCTGTGAGCAGTTGTGAGTAAATACGATGAGATCGGACACAGAGTTCGGACGTCATCTTCACAATGTACCATCGGAGGAATCGCCTCATTGCCCGAAAGATCAGATTGTGCAAATATGCAACCGCCTTCTATAACGATGCCTTTCAGCTTTTCAGCTCCTTGCTGGGGCTGAGGCGGGCCACCACACGAGCTGGCCCGCATCCCAGACTGCACTGCAACACGGGAGAGAGAGTGTGAGAGCATGTGTGTGTGTGTGAACGCCTTTTGTTCCTCTCTATAAAAGATGTGTTTCGAGAAACAAGCACTGAGAGGAGTGTTTCCAATCAGCTGTCATGAGATCATGAGAACCCCCCCCCGATGACGCCAGGGTCGCTGCTAAGAAGCGATGACTCTATAATGGCTCAAACTGGGACATTTCTGAACTTCTCCAGCCACGAGGGAAACTGGGGGGTTGAGTGTTCAGGCCTTCAGTGGAACTGTGTCTGAGGATGGAGGAGAGTCATTGAAAAACAAGTAGAGAGATAGTGTTGATACAAGAGAAGAGTTTGTATGTAAAAAGGTTTTTAGGAAATTATGGCTGAAATTATGAAACGCTGGAATCCTCAATCAATCAGGGATGTTTCCCGGGGGAAAGTTCCTGCTGTCGAGATGCAGCTCTGAGTATGTGTGTGTGTGTGTGTGTGTGTGTGTGTGTTTACTGGTGTGTGTGGTTACCCTGTGCGTCCGGGTCAAACTCCTCAGACAGCAGGTGATAGCAGCAGCCCACGCTGCAGACTGCCGCCAGCTCCGGTTTGGCCACAAACATCCGCAGGGTGCTGGGAGCCAGGTCGCCGCACGTGTGCAGGCCGACCACGACGGCGTCCTCCAGGGTCGGAGAACGCACGCAGGGAAAGAAGAGAAGGGAAGAAGCAGAGGAGAGGAAGGAGATCGATGGTGAACTTTATTGATGGTGACGCGCCTGCACATTTGGCGCGGCGGTCGCCTCCCACACTCGCCGCGGTGATGCGAACTCCAGCTGCGGTGACAGACGTGTAATTTCAGGAGCTGCCCGGCCCTCCTGTCGGCACCGTCACCCGACACGCGCTAAATCTGTTTCCAACATTTTACTTTTTGGACTCGTTTAGTGTCTGCTCACCTCCAGCTCGTCGATGAGCTCCCGCAGCTCCGTGTCGGCGGTGACGTAGGACGTGAGGGGAGAAAAGACGGTGGCGGCGCCCTCGCCTCTGTTCAGGGCCTTCCTCTCCAGGTTGTCCCTCTTCCTCCTCTCCCTCTCCTCCTCGCTCAGCTGGCCGGGGGGAACTCTGGGGGATGGTGCCTCTATCACGTCCACTGACAGGGCGCTAAGGAAGAGCTCATCGGTTGCTGGGTTTGTTGTGGGGCTGACATCTGATAAAACATTTAAAACCTTCTCCTCCTCGTCCTGTGACACGGTTCCTCCTGCAGCACCACATGGAACTCCCCTGTCTCCAATCGCTCCAGGTTTTCTTTCCACTCCTAACTCCTCCGGGGGGGAATGCGCGGCCTCTCTGACGTCCCTCGCCGCCTTGCTGTGCCTCTGGTAGACTCTGGAGAACTTCTTCAGCTTCCTGTTCCTCTCCTGGGCTCCGTGGGTGTTGGTGCTGGAGGAGTCGATGCCGTAGACCCGGAGACCGTACCGCAGCGACAGGAAGGAACTCAGGTAGCCCTTCCCCGAGCCCACATCTATCACCTGGGAGGGAAGGGGAAAAGATGGGAGGAGAAATTCATTCCTAAATCTTGGTTGTGAGACTAAACTCCCAGTTTACAGTTGTTTGACTTTACCTGTTTGACTCCGCAGCGCTGGGCCAAACAGGCCACCACCTCAGACATGGCCTGGACCTCATGAGACTTTTTGGAGTTCATGAACTCTTCAGTTTCCAGCTCAGCACCTGGAGCATCACAGCATCAGAAAAGTTCAACATATTCACATGTAATGTTCTTTTAGTCCCAGATCCATCCTGGGTGTGTTCATACCTTCGTCGCTCCTTCCTGTCTCTGCCGGTGCAGCGCCCCCCTCAGGCCCGGCCCCTCTGAGGCCCTGCAGCAGCTCCTCCCTGCTCCAGCACACTCCGAGGCCTGGGAGCGAGTGGGCCCTGGCCGCCTGCAGGAGTTCATGGATGTCGACCAGGCGATTTGTTTCACAGCAGAATCCAAATGTGGTCCTGGGCTGATCTGTTTGGGAAGAAAGGCACAGGAACATCAGCAAAGTTACACAAACTGGATTTAACAATGTAGATAAATTACTAATTGATTAATTGTTTTTGCACCTTTAGCCTTGCATCCAAAAAGTGTCTGTAAATATAATAACCTTTAATAGAAATAATTTCAAAATGATCATTTAATAATATTTACTTAAATATTAAATTAAATATTGTATCAAATGATTAATAAATAAGACAGAAATGTATAATAGAAGCATCATTGGAAATTGCTTCTCACAATTTTACTCTACAAACTTTTTAAATCAAATCAATGTTTTGCCACAGATGTATTGACCTTTAGCTTTGGGCTCTGGCTCCCCCTGCTGGCCACTGCTGGAGCTGACGGCAGACAGGACCTCTTCCGGCGTCAGGGCCACGAAGCGCGTCCACACGTCGCGCGTGTAAAAGTCCACAGTGTGCGCGTTGGCGATGCTCAGAGTCACCGACAGGAAGCGCGTGACTCCGTGGATCCTCTGCTCGATGTCAGAGAGGCTCAGAGTGGAGCCCCACATGTTCGATTCCCAGCGAACTGTCGCGTGGGAGAAGTCGTCCGCTGATGACGTGGGTGCAGACATTATCAATCGAAAATGGTGTTTGATTATTTCCCCTAAGGAAACAAGAAACTAAAACATGAATAACACAGCATTTTAATTTATTTACAAAGCACTTATTGTAAACCTCCTGCTTGTCTCATATGTCTTTTTAAAGGTTCGGTGTGTAGAGTTGAATGACATCTAGTGGTGAGGTTGCATGTTGCAGCTGGATAGCCCCTCACCTCACCCTCCCCTTCCACTGCATATTGTTGGTTTTTGTTATAATATTCATTCGTTATTTTTACTTTTAACATTTGCGTATAGGTGCGAATAGGTAAACAATTTTGTAAATGTACTGGTTTGGTAAAAAATATATAAAGAGATCACTGCAAGATTATTGGTTTTTTTATTTAATGTAAAAAATAAAAGGAATATTATGTTTCACTCATAGATGGATAGATAGATAGATAGATAGATAGATAGATGGATATTGGACAAATCGACGTTAGACGCTCTGGGATCGACTTCACGTGGCTGCTCTCATTCCACGTCATCTCCCCGCGACCGCTGAATCCTCCACATGTAAACATCTCACGTCTTTTTGGAAGATTTGGCTCAAATGGCGCCGACAGATCGGAAAACGACGAGTAACAAGTTTACAGGGAAAGATGGAAACTGGAAGAAATCGAACAGTAACGTGCAGGGGGTGAAGAAGAAGAAATGGACCCCGGATCACAAAGTGTTCGAAGGCAGCGTTAGTGAAGGTACCTTTTCTTTTACTTATTTGTTGAAGTACTTGTACTCTAGTTAGATACTGAGAACATATTTAACTAGCACAAAAAGAGAAATATCCACGAACAGTACTTTTAAACCTTTTAGATATGCATGTCACCAAACTCCAACTAGAAATATGCTAATTTAATTCCTCTGCTTCGTTTGTCAACATGTGCAGCTAGGTAAAATATTTAAACACACATTTTATTGAACATCTGTATCTTCAAATAAATTCGGCATAGAAATGATCCAATGATTATTGAACAATAAGGTGTGTCAAATAGAACTTGTGTGTATTTTTCACTCCTCAGGTCAAGGGTTTGCCTTCAAGAGGAAGGAGAGAGTCCGACACGAGTACAACAAGCTGCTGAGGAAGGAGAAGAGGAGGAACCCTGAGTCCAAGGAGCTGTACCAGGAGGAGTATCCAGAACACCTCCGGCATCTGTACCAGGCCGAGGCACAGAAACTCAAACAGGAGGCCTGGACCAACAGAGTGAACAGGAGCAAGCTGAGGGTGAGGAGAAAGGAGACAGATGATGAAGAAACAGATGAAGATGATGGAGATGCTGAAAAAGAGCCGGAAGCTGCAGATCCAGATCCAGAAGTTCCTGGTGGATCTGAGCCGACAGGTTCTTTGACTGAGGACGCAGATCCGTCAGCAGCCGCAGAGAAAGAGAGGTATATTAGAGTTTCACCCCCGTCCGTTTATTTGTTTGTCTACTAGTTAGTCACTTTACTCTAAAACTACTGGACGGATTCCACGAACCTTGGTAGAAGGACGTGATATCGATCAGGGAAGAACCCGTTCAATATCAACGTGGATCCAGTTCTATTTCACCAATTTCCTAGAGAATAATTAATTGATCTAGATTTCTTATTAATTGGCTCTATTGAATTTACGGGGACTCTTCTGATTTCCATTCTAGTTGTGGCATGAAGTCCAAAAAGATGAACAACGTATATTTCCAAGCACATTTTCCACTGTTGTTTGGATGTTTTCCAGAAATTGTACGACTGATTTGTAAGAGTTCGACCTCAAATTTTCTTACATTGGAAAAACAATAATTCGGTAGGTATATTGTATATAAGAAAAGAGTTGTGCAACCAAATTACCACAAAAAAAACGAGCTAATATGTTTATCAAAAATATCCGTTGTTTCAATCATGTTGATGTTTTAGATGTTCATTATTTGTTTCAGGCAAAAGCAATTCAACTTTAAAATGTGAGTTATTTTAAGGTCCATAAGACACAGCTTTGGTAGGATCCCAAAAAAACTTTATCATTGACAATCTCCGATTTTGTTGTATCAAATTGTATGAATCCGAATAAGAAAGGAGCAGTAATACTTCCCCGCTATTGTTCCCCTCTAGTCTCCCAATGAGCAACCGCAGGATGAAGAAAATGCAGAAGAAGACGTCGTACCAGAAGACAAAAGAGGAGTTTGAGTCAATCAAAGAAAAGCAGAAGCAGAAGAAAGGGGTGAGCTTCTTCCACCGTCTTACTTCTCATTCCATATTCTGTTTCCTCTGAGTTTTTATTTGACTTGACCTCCATGTCTGACGCTCTGGTTGTGTTGTTCCTCGGCAGGAGTTCTTGAAGAACAAGCAGCAGAGAGAAGAAGCCATTCAAAAGTACAAACAGAAAAAGCTGGAGACGTTTCAGATCCTGAGCAAGAAGACAAAGAAGGGGCAGCCGAATCTGAACCTGCAGATGGAGTATCTGCTTCAGAAGATCCAGAGAACTGATAAATGAACCTGGGAACAATTCAACTGAAGAGTGGACCTTTCCTGAATCTGACTCTTTTAAAAACGGATTCTTTCACTCATGCCTCACGCGTCGAGTGATAATCTGAGACTGATTTGCTGTTTTGTGCTTTTGAGGCACAATGCTGATGCCCATTTTATTCCCTGACCACGAGATGGCGCTGTAATACATAAACAGATGGAAAAACCTGCTTGTTTAAGACATTCATTAAAGGTTACATTCACACGATTTTAAACATTAACACAGTGGCCTGCGAAAGAGATCACGCTCCCTATGAATGTCTTTTTTAAATATTGCATAGGATGTCTCCAGCTCCAAACAGCAGAGAGGTAAACCTTTAACCTCTAACCATAGACTGAATATTAAGATGGGCAACATTACAGCTCGCAAAAGTGAAGCCAATACGTGTTGATCGCCACCTGTCATAAGCCCCGCCTCCTCTATGTTAATGAATGGAAACGTCAATATCATTTTTCTGAAACGTGGTTTAGATAATTTTCTGGAAGTGGAGAAGCGTAGACATCTTTATTCACAGTGTATGACTTCAATCAATAAATGTTTGAGTTTCCTGAAAGTTACTTTTGGTTGAGAGATGAATATCAGGTTTAGTACATTGCCACAACACAGTATAAAACTTCATTATTCAGAAATGTAGCAACAGGATGTTATGTGTTTGAGTTGTGTTTTCTTTTTGTCAGTTAATAGTGTTACTCAGAAAATACTTGACCGACTACCACTGAACCTAGTGGAATGATGCATTATGGGTCAGGAAAGACCCATTAGATTTGATGCAGTTTCGGATCAGGGATCATATGCAGGAATATTTCTCCATTGATTTTGTGATACAGTTATGGAATAATTTGTGGATCTTGATGGGGGGAAAAAAAATGGCGTGTTTCAGGGCCTGTTATTTTATAGAGTTTGGGTAATTTGCTACAGCTCCAAATAAAACCCTGGATCCAGTGAATTCAATGTGGTGTCAGTATGTGCTCTACTGAGTGCCACTCCAGTTTGGATGTGGGGAATGAAAATTAGTTTCAGTTGATTGCCCGATGCAACATAATATTTCACTTATCCATTATTTAGGTAATGGATAAGTGTAATCCCCAAAAAATTATCTGATCTGAGCAGACATTTTTAAAGTTACACTGGATGTAAACATGTTGCATACGTGCTACCCTCAAATAGAGTTGACCCTGCAGCTCTCTCTCTCCCTCTCTCTCTCCCTCCCTCTCACTCTCTCTCTCTCTCTCTCCCTCCCTCTTCCCCTCTCTCTCCCTCCCTCTCTCTCCCTCCCTCTCTCTCTCTCTCTCTCTCTCTCTCCCTCCCTCCCTCTCTCTCTCTCTCTCTCCCTCTCTCTCTCTCTCAGCAGGGACGCAGGCTGTAAAGCCTCAGGCTGCTTCCTCATGACATCACATGGTTGCAGAATGACTCACATTCATCTCTGAAGCGAAGACTTCCTAAACTCAGAGCGCGGCCGCTGCTCTGCTGATCACTGAGAGCGCAAAGGAACACAGAGGCTTTTCACTTTCATCTGGGAAAAGGTAAGAGCTTCACTCATCTTTCTGGTCTATTGGAAAAAGCGATTGTTACATGAAAGCGTTCAGAGGCCGAATTAAGAGGAGATCAAACAAAAGCTGTAGGAGACCAGTTTCTTTTACGTGGTATTCAGTAAAAAAAAGTTTCCATATTCATTCAACTTCTTATTTAGAAGAGCTTTTCCTTTATATAGGGTTTGCACAAATTAAAATACACTTGATGCTGCTGATAACGTGGATTTATTCAAGTCAGTTCTTCACAGCCAAGTTCATATTGAGACGTTTGATCTCTTAAAACCACATTCGTCCAGCTCCAAGTTCAAAACCAGGCGTGATGGAAAACAAAAAGAGCCACTGTGATAGCTCAAAGAGGGGGGGGGGGGGGGGGGGACATGAAACAGTCTTGCAGCACCGTTTCCATTCTCCTGCCTCTCGGTGACCGCTCTCACAGCGCCGCACGTATTACGCCGTCATGTGTTCTGTATGGCCGGGTATTAAGATAATCCTTTACACTGTGTTTACATTTCCTTTTCAGCCGCTTGTCCTGGGTCTAGATAGAAAAAAGGGAAGTACTGTCGAGTGGTTACAAGTGTTGCACTGTTGCATTCTTATTCCGATTAGTTGTGCAACGCCACCGGTGTTAAAGAAGCCTTTTTGCGGCGATGAGAAGTTTAAAAGTTTGACCTCAAGTCTGTCGTGTTTGTCTCCGTCTCTGCTATCAGGGATCTCATCATCTGTCTCTGTCGTCATGGCGACCGTGATAGCCCCAGAGGACAGGATGCAGGGCCAGTGAGGAGGCCGGACGTCTGATTGCAGAAGTACATGCTCCTCAAGTGCCCTCAGAGAGAGAGAACAACAGAGAGGCAATGGAGGAGGAGAGCAGGGTGAACGGCCTCAGACTGAGCTCAGGCAGGAGGAGCTCGGAGTGGGGTCGCATCGGCCTCCTGGACAAGACCAAGGAGTTCTTCCAGACCTGCGATGTGGAGGGCAAGGGCTTCATCACCCGCACCGACATGAGGGTTAGGAAAAGAGAGTGTGTGTGTCTGTGTGTGTGTGTGTGTGTGTGTGTGTGTCTGAATAAAGGTAGGAATTTGGGAAAATATGCAAAGTATTCGAAGCTTGAGACGGCAGCTAATCAGCTCTTGAGTCAAAGCCTACAGAGGTTCTGTGAACTTGCTCCTTTCTAACTTCACACCTCCCGATTTCAACATTTTCAAACTTCAGTCTTCGGCCCCCAGTTACATGACTGTGCAAAAGAATATATCAATAATTATTACATTATTAATATATTATTTATCAATACCAATTAGCAAAAGTTAAATATCTCTCGGTTTAGGGCTTTTGCATCTTCCAAGAACAGTGAGGCGCTGTAACGCAAATTAAAGCAAAAGCCAAATAATACAAAAAAATTATCAAATATAATATCATATAAAGGTAAGAAGCAAAAGAAAATGATAAAGGAACCAAAGGAAATAGCTAAACAATCAAGTAAAAGTCTCACACGTTTTGTCTTAAACTCCTCAGAAGCTCTGCGACTCCATCTTAAACTTTAATCCTCTCCAGACAACAACAGGAACGCGCTTCGTTATAGTTTCTTGTCACGACGAGTCAGAGACACTCAGGTTGGAGATTTCATTTCTTCTCCACGTTACATCACCGTTGTTAAAGCAGCACTTCACCCATTCAACACTATCAGAACAGCGGCTGAAGTGGCAGAGTAGCAGCGCTAATGGAAATGATAATGAGGACAGTAAGTTCAGCTCACACACATAGACACACACACACACACACTTCAGAGCACTAACAGTGAGCGAGCCGTGTTCTATGTTAATTAGGACCTGGGCCTTTTGAGCTTCACACCTTTTGTTGCTGTTGTTTGTGTTGTTTGAGGGCTTCCGGAGCCAGGTTCTGCATAGTTAAGCCTTTTAAGACACTTTCTGATGTGGACACTGATTATCATGCCATGAAAGTGACTTTAATTATTTCCACACTCACTCCTGACCTCACTCAGGGTGAACGTTGTGTCACGTTTTGTGTTGTTGATCATGCATGTGCAGTTTGGCTCGGTGCAACATAGTGTAAATGTCCTGTGTGTGTTTTCCGTTGCAGAGGCTCCACAGGGAGCTGCCGCTGTCTGCGGCCGAGCTGGAGGACGTGTTCGATTCCCTGGACACAGAGCAAACAGGTTACCTCACGCTGGAGGTCTTCTCCTCAGGATTCAGTAGGTTTCAGACTGCATGCACTCTTAAATGTGCTTATAACAGCGACGAGGAGGATGGAG
Source organism: Platichthys flesus (assembly GCF_949316205.1). NCBI lineage: Eukaryota > Metazoa > Chordata > Actinopteri > Pleuronectiformes > Pleuronectidae > Platichthys > Platichthys flesus. The sequence goes on from NC_084967.1 coordinate 12,209,009, forward strand.
GGCTTCATAAAGCCAATGAACTGACTCATTGATGTCAGTTACGCAGCAATCATAGATTTAATAGCTTTCACCTGTACAAGAACCATTCATGCTTCTATCGTGTGTATTTATTTTGAAAATGCTTCTCTGTCTCAGGTCAGTTCCTGCACGGCCGAAGGATCTCCATCACCGACGACCACAGCACCCGGGCCCCCAGCCCCACGTGCAGAGCCAACGAGGCCCTCTACCAGAGCCAGTGGGAGGCCAAGCTGTCAGGAGGCGAGGACGAGGAGGAGAGGCACTTCTCCATGCTGCTGGAGACCCTGGGAGCCAGTCACGTGTTCGAGGAGTGAGTAATCCCTGAAAAACGCTCATATGCATTTCCACTGTATTTGCATTTACCCATGTTTACATTCTGCTTTCACGCCCTTTCAGTCCAGGTGAGGTGCGCAGTCTGTGGGCGGAGCTCCGGCGAGACGAGCCTCACCTCCTGTCCAACTTCGAGGAGTTCCTGGCCAGGGTCACCCACCAAATAAAAGAGGCCCACCAGGACAAGAAAGAGATGGAGAGCGCCCTCCAGAGGTAGGAACACACATGCACTCTCTGTCCTAACCCTCTGAAATCCAACTCACACTGTCTGTTGTTGGTTTGATCCTGTTCATATCGCAAAACCATTATAGTTTGAAGATTGAGAGAGTGGCAGGAGAGGAGCAGAGAAAGAGGGCCATATCTCAAAATCTGAAAAATTTGATATTCGATCGATTGGTTAGATTTATACTAACATAGGTCATTGTATTTGATTTCAGGTTATCGTGTAAAAACTAGGTGTAGGGACAAACAGATGAAAATGAGCTTATATAGCTAACTCTGCCTCATTAACAGTAGTTTGTCTTTTCATCAATCAGTTCTGTCTCTCTCAAATAAATAAACAAACAAATAAAATAGAAATTCAGGGATTTAAAATAAATGCAGTGAGCGTGTGGAGGGTTAAAAGGCTTAATTTCTCAATTGGCTCTCACACTCGAAACATTTGAGTACTGCACTTCATTAGCCACCTAAAGAATGGGTGACATGTGTGCGTCTGCCTGTGTGTGTGTGTTTTACTGCACCGTGTCAGACCCGCAGCCTTCGAGCGATTGCAGGGATTTACCTGTAATTCTCCATAGAACAAACCCTGTTATCCGTGTCAAATGACCACTAATCTGGAGGCTTGCTCCGAGGTCCGACCGCCTGCTGCTGAAACACGTTGATATAATAACATGAGAAGAGGCGAGAAATGTGTGATAACTCCATCGATATTTTAATTGCTTTTCTCACGTAACAAGCTAAGGACCTCAGGTGATGATTACTGAGATGATTTGATGTTAAAGATGTGTGTGTTTGTGTGTGTCTGTGTGTGTGTGTACACATGTGTTGATGGGATGACATGTATGGGGTAGTTTTCCCATGGCACAGCATGGTACAGCTTGTTTTTCCTCCAGACTTAACTAAGTGGCTTAACAATCGTCGGAGGGAATGTAAATACCGCTCAGTATTCTTTTGAAAAATGAAGCTCGGAATGTGTGTGTGTGTGTATGTGTGTGTGTGTGTGTGTTAAAGTATTTACATGCAATTAGAAATGCAGAGCTTAAGCTGAGCCGAGACAACAAAGCCACACTGTTCCCAGATGCTATAGATATTATGTCACACTGTTCATTCACCAGTTTCCCCTGTCCCTGTCCCCGTCCCCGTCCCCGTCCCTGTCCCTGTCCCTGTCCCTGTCCCTGTCCCTGTCCCTGTCCCTGTCCCTGTCCCCGTCCCTGTCCCTGTCCCTGTCCCCGTCCCTGTCCCCGTCCCTGTCCCTGTCCCTGTCCCTGTCCCTGTCCCTGTCCCTGTCCCTGTCCCTTTCCCTGTCCCCGTCCCCGTCCGCATCCCTGTCCCCGTCCCCGTCCCCGTCCCTGTCCCTGTCCCCGTCCCTGTCCCCGTCCCTGTCCCCGTCCCGGTCCCTGTCCCTGTCCCCGTCCCTGTCCCCGTCCCTGTCCCCGTCCCTGTCCCTGTCCCTGTCCCTGTCCCCGTCCCTGTCCCTGTCCCCGTCCCTCTCTGCAGGAAGTCCGCGACACACGACAGTGAGATCCGCCATCTGTACGAGGAGATGGAGTCGCAGATCAAGACCGAGAAAGACCGGCTGCTGCTGAAGGTACAGCCGCTTTGCAAAGGGGTCACGTTGTTGTGCTGAGATGTTCCAACTCTCTGAGTCATGTGACGCCGTCCACACGAGCGCTCTTAAAAACTCTTCTCCCCCCCACAACCCCCCCAACCCCCCCGGGCCTTCGCAGGACTCTGAGACTCTTCAGCTGCGCAGCCACGACCTGGAGCACCAACTGGTTTCAAAGGAGAAGGAGCTGGAGCAGATTTTCCAGAAACAGAAGAGGGTGAGTGGACGTCTCCAAACACAACGTGACCGAATTTACAAGTTACACAACAACAAACCCCAAGTCAGAAGCTGGAAAGTGTCTTAGTGCAATTGATTATACACATTAATGTATAATGATGTAACAAGGCACAATCATACAAAATGGATCATATTCTTTTTATGGTAATGATATTACTATTATAACTTTATTAATACATCACTTTCAAAACAAAGTTACAAAGGGCTTTGCACTGAATTAAAACATTTCAGGCAAATTCATTCAAAAAGTATTTCAGAAATAAAAAGAAATAAAAAAGTTCAAAATGCGGAATTAAAATAATGAAAATATTCCAGATTATTTATGTTAGAGTTTGAGGTTAAAATATTGATGATGGAGTTTTTCAGTAACATGAATTTCATTGTTATTAGTTCAGGTTGAAAGAAGTAATTTGAGCTCTCTCAGGAAAATGACAATGTAGTTTATTCAGAAAAACTGAGCAGTTGATGCAAGATGTTTTCTGTGGTTTTGTAAAGAAAAATGAAAAGTTTCCATAATGTGCAGAATATGCATCAATGGAAAAGGTGGTATTAATCTTTACCCTCTCATCATGTGGTGTAGGGAGGAGATTGAAACTGCTCCCTTTTTCTCCTTGGATACTCTAAGCATGCTCGTGCGCTCGCAGGGAATTAGCGCGTTTTCATTCCTGCGATCATTTCCCCCCCGGCTCCAGTTGGAGCTCCAGTGCCGCGAGCTGAGCAGCGAGAAGCAGGAGAGCCACGTGGAGAACGTCAAGCTGAAGATGACCAACGACGAGCTGCTGCGGGCGCTGGAGAGCACCAGCCAGGAGCTGGGAATGGCCCAGGAGCAGCTGACCATGCTGCAGGAGCAGGCCGCCCGGCTGCACCAGGAGAAGGAGATGTGGGTACACACACACACACACACACACACACACACACACACACACACACACGCACACAGACACACACAGACACACACACACAGGCTCGGTGCACTTATTTAAGTATCATTTGCATTAACAGTGTGTTTCTTCACCACCGTTAAGTCTGAGATATGTCAAATCCTAACTTAATCTTTACCTTTACCCTAAACTCAGCTTTAACTTGAGATAAACCCTGATAGAAGTTGCCACAGAATGTTTGAAATACTTCACACACGCTCTCAAACTTGTACTTTTACTGAGAACTGAATGTTTCTCTGTCGTTCTGTCTTGTTTTAGGGAAATGTACAGAGTAACCGAGGGCCTGCAGAGAGAGAAGCAAAGTCTCATGAAGCAGCTTGACCTCCTCAGGTATGACAGGGTCGTCCAAAATGAGTTGTTTTTCTTTTCTTTCTTTTTTTTACACCTGGGTGGTAATTGGTTTAAATCTTTTTGTGCTTGTGTCTCGGTCCCTAATTGGCAAACATCACAAATCAAATTCCAAAAGCAGTTAAGGGGTTTTCAAAGTCCCAGCAGAGGGACAGTTCTACCACTGCCAAGGTCGCCCCTGTCTATTTATTGGATTCTAAACAAGATCAGACCAAAACAACAAAAAAAGGATGTCCACGGAATTCGGTGGAAGGAAATATGGCTCAGAAAAGGAGCTGTAATATTTTGGTGCAGATCCCCATCAGGAGTTGGATCCAGGGATTGTTTTTGTCCGAGTGAGGGCCTCCAGACCTTCTCCGGAGTTTCTCCAGTCGGCACCTTTGTAAAAAGTGAGACCGCGGCTGGAGATCCTCCACAATCTGGAGATCCTTGGCAGGACATGTGAAAAAAATCAGAAACATTTGGTGCAGTGAGATAATTTAAGGCGTCTGTTGGGCCTTGGCGGAGGAAAGCGTTCCAATGAGCGAAATCTAATATTTTTCTGTTTTCCATCGAAACGATTCCAACTTTCTTCCCCTCTCTCTAATTCCAGAGAGATGAACAAACATTTGAAGGACGAGCGAGACATCTGCGCCGGTGTGGTAAGTCCATGTCACTTAATTGCAGTGGTGTTTTCCCGCTACGTTTTTTTTTTCTCGACTGATTATCGTATCTTTGCTACACATCCCTCTTTGTTCAAACCAGCCTCGCACGTCGCTCAGGAAGAAGCAGAAGCAGAGAGCGGGCCTCGGCAGCATGTTCGACGACACCAGCCTGCCGCTGAAAAGGTGATTCATTCGTCGTCTCTGTTCTCTTCTAACACAAATCACTCCTGTCACATTCTTTCCTGTGTGTCAAAGAGGAATTTCCTCGTCGGTGAGATGTGAAAATCATTCATGATTGAAGGAAAAACAGAGGATATCTGATTCTATACACGTCCAGAAATCAAAAAAACAGTTTTTGTTTAAATGACACATTTGGGCACTTTGGCCTCCAGCTTTCCATTTGTTCAAGTCAAGTGGATTGATCCAGTATATCCTCTGCTTCTCCTCTGTTTCCAAAGAGCCCCTCTCTTGGTGGACGGGTCCTTCCAGTCTCTGGAGGCCTTGCCCAGAGAGCACCTTCAAATCGTGTTTTTTGCTTCCTCCTCCTGTAGTGAGGAAGATACCCCCAATACACCCACAACCAATACCTTCTCCTACTCCTCCTCCTCCTCCTCCTCCATCCCCGTGGTCAGCGCCCCGGCATGTCAGCAGCGCCCGGCCGCCAAGAAGAACTCCAGCTTATCCAACGGCTGCGCCAACTCTGCTCCTCCCAAAGTGCACGATGTGAAGACGAAAGCCAAAAGGTGGCCCAGCAAGATGGCTCCCGTGAAGAGGGTGACGAGGAAAGACAGAGAACGAGGGAGGCGAGTGGAGGTGGAGAAGAAGCCAGGGGTGGAGGAGGAGGGGCTGGACTCCCCAATAGACGGGTGGCCCCTCCGTCGGGTCATCTCCATCGAGGAGGACCACCTGCCCCACCTGCTCCTGGGCGGGCCCCAGCTCTTACTGCACCAGCTCAGTGAGGAGGAGGATGAGGAGGACGACGATGAGGAGGAGGAAGATGCAGCGGCAGCACAGGGCGACATTGAACCTACTGTTGTGATGGCAGCAGACGTCCCAGCCCCCCCGACCTCCAGTCGTCTTCCGGTGCCGGCGGAATCTCACTCGGCGAGGAAATCCCGACTTGGCCTGGCTAAAAAGACGCCCACGTCTCCGCGAGGACAGCCTGTAGGGAAGGAGACGCAACAAGTACGTCCACACACACACACACACAACTATAGCCCTATACATAAATTGTTAATCAATCAAATTTGTATTTGTCTCACAGGGCTTTAACATGGTGTGACATCCTCTGTCCTTAACCCTCATATATACATATATATAGACACACACATGAACTTATATTTATCTGTAAACCGATATTTAATAAATTAATTTGTGTGTCACATTAAAGCACTGTAGGTGTGTGTGTATGTGAATGTACTGCTTATCTGTATATGTGTGTATGGATGTACTGCTTGTGTATATGTACAGTATATGTATGTATGTGTGTGTGGATGAACAGAATAGAGGTGTGTGTGTGTGTGTGTTTTTTTATGCATGGCCTCTGTGTGTATATGTAAAGTATATGTGCGTGTGTGTGTGTGTTTGTGTGTGTTTTGAACAAAAGGCACACATTTTCTACCTTCTTACTGTTTTTTACTATGTCTCTATTTATTATAATTAATTATAATTTGCTATTTTTACGTTTGTCTATATTTCTATTCTCGGTTGGTGCAACTGTCACAAAGCCCAGTTTCCCCCGGGGGATCGATAATCAAGTATTTCTGATTGTGATTCTGATCTCTCATCATCAGAGGACCAGAGAAGTGGAACTCTTCGCCCCGGACCGCCTCTTCAAGGTCGTCCTGGTCGGCAACTCCAGCGTGGGCAAGACGTCGCTGCTGCGCTCCTTCTGTGAGGGCCGCTTCCACCCGGCCACCACCGCTACTGTGGGTGAGAAGAAAGACGTATTGTGATCATACAGGGTTCTGTGGCTGCTTTGAAGCCGTCTGAGCGGCACGTGCAGGTTACGTGCCTGTGTTTGTGGATGCGAGCACGGAGGAGGGCGACTTAGTGTCACATGAAAGGGCTTGAGGAGTCCCACCGCCCGTGTCAGAGCCCTGGCACACATTGTACTGTGCAGATTATGTCACTTCTGAAGGATTTCTCTCTGCTTTCATCTTTTTCCAAATCCTCGCCGGGGCCTCGTTATCTCCACTTAGTTCAACCCCCCCCCCCCCCCCCCCCCCGTCCCCCGTCCCCGTCCCCCGTCAGGGCCGCACCTCGCTCGGCCCCCGAGTCGCTCTTTCTGTCTTCGTTTCCGTCAGAACCGATTCTCGTCTTCAAATAGTCGTTACATATGAGAAATGCAGCAAATAAAAACCCCTCCTACATGGAAGTCATTGAATAATCCTGGTGATGTCATGTAGGTGTTGACTACAGTGTGAAGACACTAACCCTGGACAGCATGCAGGTAGCCATGCAGCTCTGGGACACAGCGGGTCAAGAGAGGTGAGTTCTTTTCTTTGTTTTTTGATGCATATTTCAGCCAAAATATGTTAAAGAAAAATGTAAAAGGACAAAAATGAGACAAAATCTGAATGATAAACTGTTAGCACATCTAAAGTGTTTTTTAAATACTGTTGTGAACAAAATTTGATTGAAAACTCTTTGTTATACTTTTTTTAATGTCTTTTCAAATGCAATTGAGTCAAATTAAATATGCTACTAGTCATGCAAAGTAATCGCGGATATACCCAACGCAGGTACCGCAGCATAACCAAGCAGTTCTTCCGCAAGGCCGACGGCGTGGTGGTGATGTACGACGTCACGGTGAAGGAGAGCTACTCGGCCGTGCAACCCTGGCTCCTCAACGTCCAGGTGTGACCTTTGACCTGCCACGTCTCCTCCAACTCTGCTTTCCTTTAGTGGTTTTACTTTAACCTTATAATGTTGTTATATTTACAGCTGAATCTCTTTTATTTGTGATCTTTTTATGTAGTGTGATTGATAAGTCTAGCATTTGAATTATCCACAGGTTCAGCATAGGTTTCAAATGTCATCTTAAAGGAGCCATGGAGTTTTACATCAACCTCTGCTTCATTCAGTTTTTTTTCTTCTGTGTCTTGCAAATCCATCTAACTCGATGGATGCTCAACATCAAACCATCTTGCTTTTTCAGGAAGCTGCAGGAGAAGGGATCCCTGTCCTCCTTATAGGCAATAAAATGGACATGGATGGAGAGAGGGAGGTGTCATTTAAAGAAGCCGAGCAACTGGCTTATGTGAGTTTAACTGTAAAGGTCCTGGATACTTGACTCTTACACTCAAAATGTTGTCAAGGGCAATGGACTGGTTCCCTATTCTGTATTGACCGTTCCAACTGTGTCTTTGATGACGTGTCCTGTGCAGGAGAACAAGGTGATGTTCTTCGAGGTCAGTGCCTACACAGGCAAGAACGTGACCGAGTCCCTGACGCACCTGGCAAGGTAAGCTCACGGTGTAGCGTAAAAGAAAGACAACAGAAAGATTCTCCAACCAGTGCTTCTGAAATCGAATCAATCCCACACAGTCCAAAATCATGTATTGTGAGGCCATGGTGACCTTTCACCTTTGACCTTTGACCATCCAGGTCTAATCAGTTAATTAATGAGTCTAAGTGAACATTTGTACCGAATTTGAAGGGATTCTCTCTTGGCTTTCTTAAGATAATGTGTTCACAAGGTCACAGTCATTTTGATGTTGTACTGCCAAATGCTAATCATGTCACCCTTGAGTCTAAGTGAATTCTTTATGGGTTTTCCTGATATATACTTTTACAAAAACATTATGTCGCTGTGACCTTGACCGTTAACCTTTTGCCACCAAAATCAAATCACTTCCTCTGTGAATCAGATTGTATATTTGCACCAGATTTAAAGAAATGCCTCAAGGCGTTCTTGAGATATCTTGTTCATGATAATGGGACAAATGGATGGATAGACCACCCCATAAACATAACACCTCCGGCCACTGGGTGTCACCGGTGCAGAGGTACAAAAAAGAACTGAGGGCTAGATGTTAATTTGTTCTTTGTAAGGAAGTTTATCTTTGGTGGCGTCACCGTTGTTTGACAGCATCTTCCCTTTCTTCCTCGATCTGTCTTTCCTCAGAGTGTTAATGGAGCAGGAGGACCGGGTGAGAGACACGACAGTCAGCCTCAGTGCTCAGCCCGTGAAGAAGAAGGCCTGCTGCAAGTGAAGACTCACTGGACGACACAAAGAAAACAGCTACAACTTTTGGAAGAAATCGGCTTCTGATCACTTCTGAACCTGCATTATTAGAAGAGATCGGTGAAATCAGTTTTCTACTCGTGTAAAGGACCTTGACATAGATCGCAGTGCAGTGATCTGCAGTGAAACTAAGGTGCTGCACTATTTCATGTAAATAACGCTTTGATGACATATTACAGTTGTGCTGTCAACAAGATTTAAGGTACACATATTTTCTGTAAAATAATTACTTTCAATATCTTTCACTGAGGAGAAAAATCACAAATATACTTTAGGCTTTTTATAACTGAATTTTAGCTTTAAAGTCTCAGGCCCTGTTGACACTACTGCAGAAATATATATATATATATATTATTAACGGATATTTTCACTCCATTTAAAAAATAAAATACAATTATCCATCCACAGGCAACAAAAACGACTTCTAATGCTCAAACAAGCGTGCCGGGCCAGTAGGTGGCGATATAGTCTAGAGGAGAACATTGTGAACATGCTCAGTGAGTTTCTTCTCTTGTCAACCTTTCTCTTGTATATAGTTTGTAAAAAATATATAATCTTAGTGACTTAAATCATTTCCTTCTGAACAAGAGGCCTAAACATTTTGTTTTGCAAAATATCAGCGTTAGTTTGCACACAGGCTAAATTTTCTCTCTACGTCTCTGGTGAAGCTTAAACTTAAATATATTATTCAAAATTCATTGAAAGGGTTTTAAATCAAAATGAAATCAATAGAAAGAGAAAATATTTTCCTTTGATTCTTTCTCATTTTTATTCATCAGGTTCTTTGTTCACGTTCTTTTCGACACAAAGCGGTTCATGACTTCTGTGTGTTGGTTCCTGCCCGGAGACGTTGTTCTGTTTTATTCTGGCACCAAAGTACAGTTGTTCTGAATCATTTCCCTCGATGAAAAGAAATAAATGAATAACAGTTCATCCTCCTGAAGTCAATAAAGCAACAAAACAAAACAAATCACATGCGAATAAATAACGAAAACCACTGTTCCTTCAACACAATTACACACAAATCATCAGTCTTGACAACAACTTAGGTAAAAACAGGTAATGACTGTGCTCTTACCCTTTCAACATCACACAGATCAATACTTTCCAATTAGCTGCACTAACAATATAAAGGCTCTTAAATGCTTTTTTTATTATTTTATAATCCAAAACATTAAAAATCGAGAAAAAAGAATCAAGTTGTTTTCAGAGGTTACATTCAACGATGTGCCCGGGGTCGATCAGGTTGGTTCGCGTATTGCTGATAAGCAGACTTTGCCTATTCCGATGACATGGCTTAGTTGCTGGCATAGTGGCATCCAATCAGATTTGTCCGGGGGTCATCCTCGTTAGCCAGCTGGGAGCCTGTGCCCCCCCTCCCCCCTCTCTACAGATGTGTAACAGAGGGGCTGCAGGGAACGTCCACGCCAGAGCGCCGCCACCGCTGCTGCCGTCGTGTTGCTCCTAGCGCATTTTGTAGTCGTGGGAGAGGGCGGCCTCGCAGAGCTGTCCTTTAAAGTCCAGCTCCAGGGTGAACTCCAGGTCCCGCTGCCAGAGACAAAATGTCCACTTAAATAAAACAAACAACAACAGCTCTTTAAATCCAGGGGTGCAAAGTAACTGTAATACCTCACCCTGTATTTAAGTATAAATAAAAAAATATATTTTACTTGTATTTACTCGTTACTTATTAAGATTTTACTCACAAAAACACACTAGTTTACAAAACTTAACTCACATAAATCAAGTCAAATATTTCAAATCAGCCCTACTTTAATGTAGGTATAGTACAGCTAGAGTAAAATGCTGTTTACAGATTAATGTCTATAATACTTATCTGAAAACATAATGTTTAAAATGATATCACTATCAGAGGCAACTTTCTGAGTAATTCAACTTACAATTTAACAAAATGTAGATAAACTGCTAAATGCTTTTGACTGATACTACCTGGTACATTTACTTGTGCTTATTCTCTAAGGCACAGAATTAGACAAGACTTCTTCTACTTCTCTTTCTGTTTAATATCTTGCTAAAACCAGCCAGTTAGCTTAGCTTAGACTAGAAATGGAGGGAAACAGTTAGCCTGACTCTTTCCAATGGGAATTTCCATTTTACCACAGCCAAGGACATTATTTTGTTCATCAGGGTTTGTTTGTCTCTCTGTCTGTCAGCAGAATTACTGAACCGATTCCCATCATATTTTGTGGAGGGGTGAGGCATGAACCTGGGAACAACTCAGCATATTTTGCACTCTCGGAGCGCTTTCAGTTTACATGGTGGTGGTTCGACTTTAACTCGGTGCCCATTATCTGATGAGTCTTACCACATTCTTCTCATTGGGCCGGACGGTGATGCTGCCAAAGATCTCCTCTCCTTTCTTGACAGTTAAGTAGTCCTCCAAGTAAAACACCGTCTGCTTCCAGTGAGTGCTGGGAGCATCGGGAGCTGCGTAGAGGAGGGGAAAGGGAGGATGGAATAGAAGCAGGAAACGAGGATAGGAGAGGAGGTGAAATTGGTTTCAACAGGAAAGGGGTGAGGTAGAGAGGAGAGGACATGGGTAAAGAGAAAAGGAAAAGAAAAGATTTACAAAGCGGCCTCAGGTTGTGTTCACGTGGACGAAATGTAACTGCAAGGCAACTGGGTTCTTACTCATCCAGTGGGAGAAACACGGAGGAGAGAACTCCCTCAGTGATGCTCAGCCTCGGGCCCGACAGACTCGGCCAAACATAGAACCACCTCTACACAGTATTATGTAAGCACTGGCTACACACATGTATTAACATGAACTTACATAACAGCTACTAGTCATAGGCGTCTAGATGAAGCTGTATCGGAGAGGTGCTCGGTGCTTGTGTTCGGGTCGAACTCGTGCAACGCCAGCAGAGTGTAGCCGAGAGCTAAGACGGCGAAGTGCAAGGAGGTTTCTATTAATAGACTCTGATTTGCTGCTCGGGGAAAAACTGGAGGAATTCAGAGGCTTGTTGGACACGAGGGTGAAGAAGAACGTGAAAATCAAGCATCGCACTCTCTCCCATCATGTGTTCTTCTGCATTTTCTGGCCTCTTCACCAAGAAGAATCGAGAAACATATTTTTATGGCAACATCTTTGTTTCATTTGCTTAGGTGTTGCAGCCGAAATATCAGAGACAGATATCTGTGATTAGTTAAGTGTCCGTGTTGTAACCCTGAGGCCTCGACTCACCGGTGGAAAATCCTGTCTTCTTGTGACACTTGGTGAACTCGATGTTGAAGTAGGTGACCAGGGCGTGGACGTAATCATTGCGTTGGATCTGCAGACAGAAGGCTGAGGTGAAGGACAGGTCCTCTGGCTTCACGGTGTAGATGTCCACTTCCTGCAAAATGAAATGAAGTCTTTATTTTTATTGCAGGATCACGCAAACAATAATTCGATGGATTTACACAAAACTTGGTGGAAAGATACTGGATACTGGACGGGAAAGAAACCATTTCATGTTGGCGTGTATCCGAATCAGTTGGTGGATCCAAGAATTTTATTTTAGCTTTCTTTAACATTGCGAGATGTTTTATTTCAGGCGACTGCTGGGGCGACTAGTTTTACTTAATTTAGTTTTTTAAAGGCGTATCTCACATTGTTTCATGAATTTAATCTGCACAGTAATGTACAAGCCCACTAAAAACACACATTTGTCCCCCATTTGTCAACTCTCACACACATGCTTTACTGTCAATCCTACTCGATTATTCATCATGATTGTGTGTGTGTGTGTGTGTGAAAGCCCACAGGTTAAACCATGGGCTGCCAAATGAAGCTTGCTCACAGTACACATGCTGTGTGGGTGTCCTCCATCAAGTCTACTCAGGGAGGGAAGGTGTATTTGTGTGTGTGCGTGTGTGTGTCGAGCACTGCCTGACAAATATAGCCTCAAATTTAAGTATCACATGTTCTTGCACACGGGAGCAGGATAGGGGAGCAGGGGGTGAGTGTCTCTAATTAGCATGTAGATGATGTTGTATTTTAGAGGGGGGGGGGGTTGGACGGGGGGGGCCTATCGGGCGTTTGGATCGCCCGGCCATGTGGCGTCAACGTGACAAATTGCGATTCAACACCTTTCCAGTGATACGAGACCAGCTTCATATCCAGCAAAGCGTAGGCAAAAGAAAAAAAAATCCCTGTTGGCGACTTTGTCATTTAATCATGACAGGAGTGATTGGCATTTTGAATTACGACGGGCTGAGGTGGCTGGCAGCGAGGGGGGTTGAGGGGGGGAATAAGCCCTGTACTGAACTATCCTCCAAACTAAACTATTAGTCACCTTTTCCCAACACAAGAGGAAGTCTCCTTTGTGCTCATCCAAGTGACGGAGAGCTCGTCTCATTTCACCAGAGGGAGAGACGGAGTGTGACTCCCCTATTCGCTCGGGACCAGCGAGGCCTGACATTGTTTCAATCAGAGACCGTGACTGGGCACGAACGGTAAGAGGAGGTGAGGATTTTAGAAGGAGAAAATGGGAAATGAGGGTAAGAAAGTTACGAGAAAAACGGATAACAAGAAAGAGACATTAGGATAATATCGCATGTTTCAAAATAGAAAAAGAGAAAGCGTGATATAAAGCAGTGAAAAGGACGAGTGACAGAGGAAAGTCAATGGGAAGAGGAAGTAAAGATGGAGGGGCCAAACCCCAAAAAGCTATCACCTCCCTCAATGCTCTTATCCTCTGTTCATTTGTGAGATAAAGAACAAGCCCACTAGTATCTCTGAGGATGGAGACAGAGCGGCAGACTATCACAGCTCCACACAAACCTCTATTATGTCCCAGAAAATGCTCTCAGCTGACGGGGGGGGATGAGTTCATTCACTTGGTGGCGAAACACAAAAGAGGTGTTTTTGTTTGTCTGTCTAACGTGCAGGTTATTTCAAATGTATACAACAAAAAGGTGGCGTGCGTTCACACTCGTTCATCATGCAGGAATCATAGACTGTGTTCATGTCTCCTTTTCCCTATAGTCTGTTTTGTCCATCTTTATATAGCCTCTATATATCGTCCATCGTTATATACAGTTGACGTATCGCCCATCTTTCTAAAAAGTCTATATATCTTCCATATTTAAATATAGTCTGTATATCGGCCATCTTGAAATTAAGTCGATATATCGGCCATCTTGAAATATAGTCTATATATCGGCCATCTTTAAATATAGTCTATATATCGGCCATCTTTATATAGAGTTAACGTGTCGGCCATCTTTCAATATAGTCTATATATCTTCGATCTTTAAATATAGTCTATATATCATCCATCTGTAAATACAGTTAATGTGTGGTCCTTCTTTATATACAGTGTGTGGCATGTATACATGAACATTTCTAACCTTCAGGAGGCAGGCGTTGGTCACCAGCTGCTTGGTATCTACCACATCCACCAGAGGCTCTCTGATGGCCACGTTGCGAATGCAGCTCATGTCGAATCCGTACACGTTCTCCCACCCTGTGCACACGCAAAGGAAAACATCTGAAGCACAGACCACCCGTGTGGTCACACGTGCACACGGTATGTGCTGTCAGGGCTTTTCTCTTTTTGGAAAGCCCTGTTCTCTTTGCTCCTGCCAAGCTGTCAGCACAATAACAGGTAGCAGAGAAAATGAAGCAGAGCGCTTAACTCCTGCCAGGAAGAACAGCCTCGCACTCCTGCTGTCCTGCTGTCTATCCACGGTGGAAAAAGACGAGCCCTCCTGAAAATAGACTCGGGCGTCCTCCTCCTCTTCCTCCTCCACCATGTCTGGCACGTTTTTTTTAAAATAGAATTTTCGCTGAAATTTGACAGAACAAGCATTCCTTCCTCCATTCCCCTCTGTCCCTCCACCCAACCTGGTTTTTGTCAGGGGGCCCGAACACTCATTCTGCAAGATGGCGACGTGGAGGAGGCCAACAACGCAGATAGATGCTAAAAATGACGGTACGGGTGGGAGGAATTATTTTCGGATTTGTGTGAAATTATGTTCCTACGTGGAATAGAGCCGGCCAGACCACCTGTGCAGTGACAGGAAACTCAGGAGAAGTTATTGACCCAGATTCTGAGTTTGTGCTTTTATCGTGAATCGAAGATTAAGCTCAGCGCTCCTGCTGTGAAAAGAATTTGAACACATGGAGTGAGTTTGGAGCAAAGAATGCACTGTGGAATAAACTCACTCTTGGTGCTATAGTTTCTAAAAGTCTTAACTAACTGCTTCATTAATGCTGAGCCAGTTTGTGAAGAACAAAACGGAGTAAAGACAAAAACTAAATATTGTTAAAAAGGACATAAACGCCACTCAATGCCCTTGATGGGTCCCGCCCGCCAATGTACATAGGTAGCTGTGTGCTAGCAAATGTGCCATCTAATCTTTATTTCTTTGGAACTTCACAAGCAAATTCTCTCTCTCTCTCTCTCTCTCTCTCTCTCTCTCTCTCTCTCTCTCTCTCTCATAGGGGATGGCAGAATTGGCAGTTGCTTGTTTTATCCATTTCAACCTAATGAGATGATGAAGTTGCCTCCAAATCACCAATATAGGACCTTATTCAATCATCTTATAATCTGAAAAACTCTGGGAGTTGCAGGCTATAGGAGCCTTGTGCGGGGTTTGGGTTCAGGTTAACTATTTTGCAATGTAGGTGTGAACGTGAGCGTGGAAGCTCCATTGTTGGCCGGCGCCCAACGTCGGCTTGGATCGGCTCCAGCGCCCCTCATAGGATATGTGCTGTAGCTAATGGAAGGAAGGAAGGATGGATGGATTCACAGTGATAATTTATTATGCAGAGCTAAGAGGGGAAACAGATCGAGTGGGAAACATAAAAAAGGCGATGACTTTACAGAAAGAAATCCAACGATGACTACTCACAGTGAATCTTGAAGTCCTTGTACTGCCTGTCCTCGATGGCCACGACGTAGAGAGCGGCCCTGTCGGGGAACATCAGGCCTCCGGGTTTCTGCGGGAGAGAAGCTTCACATATCGGCGGACGCACCACAAAAGGCCGTCCATCATCTTCATCGTTCACACACACACACCTGGCAGCAACATACGTTCCGCGCATGGTGGGGTTTAAAAGCCTGCAGGCATCTACTGAGCTCAGAAACCAGATCACTCGTGCATGACCTCAGCATCTGGGCATCTGGACGCCAGTATGTTTATGTGTCAGAAGCCTTGTTTATGTGCGAGCAGCTAGGAACAGCGGGGGAAACCAACGTACCAGCCACTTGTCCCGGGCAAATATGACGGTGTTGAGCATGGACTCATAGAAGAGGCAGTAGCCCATCCACTCCGAGATGATGATGTCCACCTTCTCCACGGGGAGCTCCACCTCCTCCACCTTGCCCTTGAAGATGGTGATGACTGTGGTGCGGAGAGCCACAAAAGACAGCGGGCGACAAATTGTAATGTGGATGTAAATCATTCCAGCTTAATAACTGGACTCATGCCTCATGGCTGGATTCTTGCATTTTTGTCCATCTTGTCTCGGTCTAAACCATGTCACTACTAAGCTGGGGGTGGTAGAAAACTTCCTCATCTATTCATTTATTGCTGATCAGTTACCAGTATTTCATCTCATTTGCTTGGATACTTGGATAAGGTGATGATGGAAATATTCACATTTTTCACACCACTCCTAATATATGCGTCCTCACACCGTCCTGCATTCAGACACAGGGATAAAAGGACCAATGTAGTCATTGAAAAACCGTTTCAACTTACCGTTGTGCAGGTGATTCGACTTGATAATCTTCTCCGAGTATTCTGATATACTTGAACATTCTATCTGTGGGCGAAAAAGGAGACGGAAAGATTTTCTTGTGCAGAACAACCAGGGGGCGTCACCCACCACATTCCCTCCACATGGCCAGCAGACTCACCTTAAGGGTATGAGACCAAGGACAAATCTAATCAAACGCTGATAATCCATCGAAACACTTACGTCCCCGGTCACCGCAGACCCGGCACCACATGGGAACTAATTCATCACTTTGCTCGCCCATCCCTGGGTGTCATGTAGCATATGAATCATACATAACTGTGGGAGACACTGGTGGTAATGTATAACCCGTGACTTGCAGCTCCGAGGGGAGCCAGATGGTTCTCAGTGTCTCTGTGAGTAAGATTGTCTGAGAGAGAACATCAATTTCTTGCCACTGGCTCTGAAGAGGACATTTAAAAAAAGGCAGGATACATGTGCAAGTGTGTGTCAGATGTGATATTTCATTTGGATACAGACTCATACTCTCTTATAGAATTTTAAACAAGATCCAAAAGCCTGCTGATGATTGGTTTGGAGGGGTGCATGTATCCGCCTCACCCCGTACACGTGTTTGGCGCCGGCGTTGGCGGCGAACATGGAGAGAATCCCCGTTCCACTCCCGACGTCCAGGACGATTTTGTCCTTGAAGGCGTGCTTGTTGTGGTACATGGCGTTCCGGTAGGTCAGCGTCCGCACCTCGTCTTTCAGCATCTCCTGTTTCAAGATGGAGACAAAACCGAGATGTCATAGCCGTGATAAATCAAGGTATTTCACTTCTTTCATCACAGATTCTATTCTGCAGTGGTTCTCAAATGGGGTTTGCAGTGTTGACATGGTGAAAACATTTCTAATACATGTCTAATATCTTTCTAAGACATTTCTTTTGTGTGGTTCTTTCACATAATCATCTCCCAGTTTCTGTTCAAGAGGAAGACACAGAAACATCCTGGTTCATGGATCAGGATTGTGGATCCAGATTGTGGATCTGTATCATGGATCAAGACTTAGACGGCGGCTGATTGTGGATTATTATTATAACTGGATAAAATTAGTCCAGGGGATTACATTTTGTCTTGTAGGTAAGAGCTATACTGGACAACAGTGTGATTTATAAAAATGCCCAAAACTATACATAAAGTTACAAAATGCACATGCAAATGTTGCAAAAAGTGAAACAACAGATGTACAGTTTCCTTGGCAACACGTTTCATGTTCATTGGTGCAGATAAAGGTGTATTTAGGCCAAAGGTCTCCCTGACAGGGGCGGAGCTTCTTGAAATAGGCAGGAGTACGGCACAAAAAACCTTCTGGGAGCCACTGTATCCATCTCCCCGAGCCCATTCACACATCCCACTTTCGCTCTTCTCTTCTGCTTCACACTCCTCTAATCAGGCCACTCTCTTTGTCTGCAAGCAGACAAAAACCTGACCCACATGCTAAATATGGACTCTATTTAAAAAAAGGTCCATATGTCCGCAAAACTTTTCCACCACACTCATTTTGTAGATCAGGGTCATTCGGTGGGGTGTTGCTCTGAAAATTGTATTTAGCAGTTCACTGTAGACGACTGTAAAAGAGCGACAGGGATTGGTTTGATTTATGAAGAGCTGGTCAAACTGCTGCAGTAATAACCCTCCTCCTCAAGATCTTGAGAATTTAAACGGTTCCACTAAGGGGAAAACTTGTTTACAGGAGGTTAAGCTCTTAACTTCTAAAGGTGTGTTGGAGTTGTCTCGTTTTTGATTTCCTGCTTTGTTGAGACAGAAGATCAAAAAGAGCTGGAGTACTGACAACTCTTTGAGGATGATGGCTTTGTTTTGCACGCGTCTGGTCTTAAACTTGGCTCGTGCACATCACAAACTGATTGTCAGATCCAGTGAACTGAGAATATGCATAGAAAAACTAAACCCATCAATGCCAGATAAAAGATTTGGATCACTACTTCAAATCAAAGCCTGTCTGTTGACGCAAATCTTTTGCTGTTCTGTTTCATTATTATTTTTGACTTATTGTGCTGACTGAGAGCCAGACTACCAGGGCTGAAGCTCCTTGGCAAAGATGAGGGGAATCAGGTTCAACAGAACAGGGAGCATCTGGTGCCATTCTTTCACTCTGATCACACCAAGCTGCTCGTCACGGTCCGCCCTACCTCATGGATGCCAAAGTGGGCGTAAGAGTCAAAGTAGTAGTCCCGTGATGTCATCTCCTCCGGGCTGATGAACTTGGCGATCTTGCCCCTACCGGGACAGGTGGACAAGGCTGCTACATGAGGCGCGTGGGGGACGCAGGGCATGTGGTGGGTGGTAGGCACTGGTTTAGGCAGTGGGAAGGGCTGAGCCGACTGAGAGAGGGGGGCCGTCACAGGCGCCTGCCGCTGGAGGGGAAAGAGGAGAAAGAAATTTACAGAAGTGAGAGATTGTGAGTGCTAATTTAATTTTATCAGATTTAGAGAAGCAGAATTGTAACCTAAATAGAACACAAAACAAATAAAAGGTTAGTCAGGTGTGGATACCTCTAATCACCTACATGACAACCACACCCCAAAAAAAAGAAAATACAGAGAGGGAGAAATATATATATATATATATATTTATATATAATAATAATTGAATTGCAGATCAAATATTTAAACAGAGCATTTCTAATTCTCTTTAAATACATACACAATAAAACAGGGGAAGCCAATAAATGTACGTTATCTGAGTGGGTTTATTTCACATTGCAAACAAAATAGGCTACAAATTGGAAATGTGTTAATGTCCAAAATAGTGTGGTGCACTTGGTGAAACAATTAAATGCGATTGGAAAGGTGAACCCTGTGATAAGCAGTCGATAATCAATAAAATCATACACAGTCGGTAAGTTATTCCACAGACAGACGGTAAAGGAAGCAGATTACTTTCAGCACCACGGACAGAGGACATGGGATCAACCAATACCGGCATTCAGCAGAATCTGATCATTTAACCTGAACTGCACATCTCCTGCATGTATCACTATTATTACTGCACATCACATACATGTATCGTTATTATTACTGCATATCTCCTGCATGTATCACTATTATAACTGTACATCTCTTGCATGTATTACTGCACATCTCCTATGTGTATTACTGCACATCTCTTGCATGTATTACTATTATTGCTGCACATCTCCTGCATGTATTACTGCACATCTCCTGCATATATTACTATTATTACTGCACATCTCCTGCATGTATTACTATTATTACTGCATATCTCCTGCATGTTTTACTGCACATCTCCTGCATGTATTACTATTATTACTGCATATCTCCTACATGTATTACTGCACATCTCCTGCATGTAATACTATTTTTACTGCACATCTCTTGCATGTATTACTATTATTACTGCACAGCTCCTGCATGTATTACTGCACATCTCCTGCATGTATTACTATTATTACTGCATATCTCCTGCATGTATTACTGCACATATCCTGCATGTATCACTATTATTACTGCACATCTCCAGCATGTATCATTACTATTACTGCACATCTCTTGCATGTATCATTATTATTACTGCACATCTCCTGCTTGTATTACTATTATTAACTATTATCTGACTATAATCAGAATCTGATCATTTAACCTGAACTGCACATCTCCTGCCTCTATCTCTATTATTACTGCAGTTTCATCAGTGTGCTCAGATCCCCCTCTCCATATCATCTGCAGGACACCGGGAAGTGCACGTTGCTAAGCGCGCACGCCCTCGCATCACTGACTCCTAAAAACGAGCTTGACACCACGATACCACAGATATAAATAACCATCAAGTCAAATATTGGTCAGCACAATACAAATAATGAGGCTGACCGTTCCCCCCCACCCCGCCGTCTCTCTGCTAACCGGCTGCAGGACACCACAAGGTCCCTACCTCCGAGCTGTCCGCCTCCGCCATCTTCCGCCGCAGCAGCAAACACCGCGACGAGTGCCTCAGTCCCATGGGAGCCGACGAGATTTACGCACCAACTCCTCAAAGTGATCGGGAAGGTATGTATCCTGAGTAGAAACGTGTCAGAAATAACCCAGGATCGCCAAATATGTGGCACCAATGTGCGCAAAAACAGAAAGTCATGATAGGAAACGTGTGACGCCGGATGGCAGTGTTTCAGTCACATTAAGAAAAAGTTGTTGAATCGATTTGCGGTCCAGTAATCCATACTGTAAATGTGAGACAGGTTGTCTTATAGTGGGGGCCGTCTATCGCCTGGAGACACCGTGTTGAAGTTGAGGGGTTGACGGTCAGATTCCAGCAGGAGTCGGTGGATCTGTTACACCGGTGCGCACCGGGTTGAGTCCCCCGTTCCCAAACGACGAACCCCAAATCTGTGCGTAAAGATCCGGCTACCCAAAGGGACATTTATTAACGTGTCACCCACCACCAAGAATGGTGGTCAGCAGCTTTACACACAAACTCCTTCTTCTCGTCTTCTTCACCGCTTGGAAACACTTGACATCTCTCAGCCGTGACGCTCCTTCACAATCCACATCTCCGTGCGCCCTTCACATCTCCAGATCCCGAGAAAGTAGCAAAAAAAGAAAGGGTTCCATCGCGAGCCCCTTGGATGAGATGAAATCCGACGTTATTAAAAGAGAGAGAGAGAGAGAGAGAGAGAGAGAGAGAGAGAGAGAGAGAGAGAGAGAGAGAGAGAGAGAGAGAGAGAGAGAGAGAGAGCATATATAATAATTGGAGCCATTAAAGGACATACATCTCTGCTCTCCTCCGCCTCCTCACTCCACTTTCCAGTAGGAACAGAAGCGCAGCTCCTCAGCTGCCGGATTATATAACATAGGTGTTTGAGCCTATGTTGGAAAAAATAACAACGACACCGAGGTGAAGCATTAAGATGCTTTATCAGTCTTCAACCTAAATACAATTTAGAAATAATAATATAAGCAGCAGAGATAACTCCATGTATGTTTCTGGACGCATGCACAGGTGTGCACATTTTGACTTGTACTATAGTTGTTTTTTGTCGTGATAGCCAATCAGAATCGAGGACTGGTGTCCTAAAATTAGCTGGACTAGGACAAGCACCAATTAGAAACCAACAGCTGTTCAACCAGTTTGTCCAGAGCTGCAATTTCATATTGTTTCCTTTAGATATACATCCATGATTGTTACAGAAGGCGATGCACTGTACGGAAGAATATTGCTGCCACGACATAAAAATAATGAACGGAGCAGTAACATGTTTCAACCTAGAACCTTTCACGTCATAGCATAAAAAATCCTATTTAGAGGTTATAATTTATGATTGTAACGTTAAGACGTATCACATTATGAAATGTAAAGTTTAGAGTTACAGTTTATGTTGTAATAAGATAACTAATTATTATTAAAACACAAACATTGTCACGTTATAACGTAGAACGTATCACATTATGACCTGATAACCTTCTGTTATACATAAACCATTTTCACATTTTAACATGACTCATATCAAATTATAATGTTACAACGTATTATTGTTCAAACGTCTATCATATTGTTGAGTTCCACAGACAAGCTTCAACAATATAAAAGATATAGGCACAATACTTTCCTCCATTTGTAATTATATGTTTCTGTACAGATTTACTTTATATATTGTGTCCTGTTGATTTCCACATCCTGCTGCCCACTGATTTCATACCACACACACACATACACATACACACACCAGTGTGGGGGCAGGAGCACAGAGGCAGGAGTCAGGAGTAAAAGAAGTGGGCAGACGACCATTGATTGACAAATCTGATACAAAGACAAAGATGTGAGAAAAAACCCTGTTGAATTCCACTGTACAGTAAAACTAAACTAGTGTCAGAAACTGTAAAGAACCAGGAATCATTGAGACAGGTCTCTTGTAATAAGATGTCTTTTAGGCCCCTTAACATTTATCTCAGTGCAAAATACTGAACCTGTGATCTGCTCCAAACAGTGGGGGCCTTGGACTGTAATCCTTCCAGTAGTGTGATGTGTAGAGGAACTTCTTTAGTCTTTAATGTATAAATCCAGCCGAGCGCTGACATAAAAGAATGACACAACAGAATCTGTATATATACAGTTCATTACATCAATATTTCAGCAATTGAAACACTTGATAAAATACTTGAATATAAACCAACACCACATTATGACAGTAAACTTTACTATTCTTATATAAAAGGATCAGACAATAACAATAACTAGAAACACAACTTTTCCCACATTTATATGGAGTCCCTTTGAACTTTGCCCAATATAATTCATCAGTAGATCTTTGATTTAAATGATAATTAATCAACAGTTTCTCATTTGTTGTTCTGTGAGGCCAGTGCGACCTTTGACCTTGGCCAGAATCGAACCAGTTCATCCTGGATTCCAAGTGAATGTTTGTACCTAATTTAAAGAAATTACCACTTGGTGTTCATGGGTTTTATGTTCTCAAGAATGGGACGGATGGACTAGTGAGTTTTAGGTACAGGTGTAATGATGAGAGGGGCGGAGTTTCTTTCATTATAATTCGACTGAGGGCAGAATAACGGATAAAGTTTCTCTGTAAAACAGCAGCCCGTGATACAACCGATGAGTGACTTAGAGTCTACATTGTAAAAAGACACCTCACCTTTGTTGTAGTCTACAAAGACGCCCAACTTCTGAAGCTCTTCTTTCAATATTTTAGGTTCTGAGTCTGCAGATGTTTTATAATTGCCCTCATCCAATCTAACGATCCAATATCCATTTTCAACTGACGCACCTATCGTGGTCTTTCTATTCACCGACTCCCTGACCACGCCAACAAGCCATTTTATCTTTCCTTTCACCTGCACCTCAAAGTAAAACTTCCCTGTCGTGAATCCCTCTCTTGCCAAAACCTGACGATATGCATGAAATCTCTTTGGATTGTCAGTAACTTTGTCCTTTTTAAATTTGTCTTCTACTGTAACTTGTTTTCCGTCTTCGCTGATGACAAGTGAGTAATTTGCAGTGTCGGGGTCAAGGGTCAAGTCGACCGCGTGCTCTCTCATTCTTCATTCTGATCTCAGGAATCTCTTCCATTATTTCATCGACTCTCTGTTTCAGCCGAGTCAGGTGTCCTAGCGTTGCCTGGAAAGACAGGTCAGGGCAGAGATCTGTGTCGGGGCAGCTCTTGTGAGAAGGTTTGGACAAGGTCTGGAAGCTCTGGAGGAAATGATAGTGATCCTCTGACTGTGACAGATGTTCCAGCTGACTGCTTCGGGTCTTGAGCTCAGTCACTTCTCTCATCAGTTCTTTGAGAAACTCTTCACCCTTCTGCTTTATTGCACTGTGCCTCTGCTCGATCGCCTCAACTAGCTCGGCCTGGCTCGCCTGAATGGACTGGATCAACTCGGTGAACACCACCACGGCAGCTTGTTTCTCTTTTTCAGAATCTACCTCACTGACATTGAGTAATTTTTCAACCTCAGCTATCTTCTCAATCCGTGTTTGTATCAACTTCTGGATGTTTGCCTGAGCCTCGTCTTTTGTTGCAGTCACTTTTTCATATTGTTCCTCCAGGGGGACAGCGTTGTGACCCTTGTGATCGGCTTTCAAACACAGGACACAAATGAAGGCCTGCTCCTTCAAGCAGTACAGCTCGGTCATCTTGTTGTGTGTCTTGCACATCCTGTGGTCGAGATTCTTCACTGGCTCTGATAATGTGTGGCCTTTGAGCACAGCAACTCTCCGATGAGGCTCCAGGTGTGACTCACAGAAAGAAGTCAGACAGGTCAGGCAAGATTTAACAGCCTTTTCTTTTATCTCAGAGCAGATGTCACAAAGAACGTCAACCTCCGGAGGCTGTGGGCCTGGAGTTGAGGCTTTGACTGGAACCAACTTTTTAAACTCATCAGCTAACTGAGATGAAAGTGTTGACTCGGAGTTCAGGTCTTGCGGAGAATTTCCATTTGCACATCGGACACTGGCAGGTGTCCCCGCTGTCCCAGTACGTGTTGATACATTTGCTGCAGAAGTTGTGTCCACACTGGATCGTGACTGGGTCTGTGAACACGTCCAGACAGATGGAACACAGTAACCTCTCCTCTGACAGCAGCGAGCTGGCCGATGACATATCTGGACAAAAACATGGTAGGTAGTTATAACTCATATCTGTGCTGAATAACCTGTTAGATTTAATGGAAGGTTTTAATTTACCTGTGAAGTTTGAGAGATTTAAAAGCAGCAGCTTGAAGAGACGAGCAAACTGTAACTTTCCTCCTTGAGTTTCATTTCAGCATGATGACGCTGGTGAGGGCCCCTCCCCCTGCTGCTCTGCTCCACTTCCTGGTTTTGTTTAACTCTTTCCACTCTGTTCACATTGGAAACTCACAAAGGATGTTAAAAAAGTTGCGGCAGCGTGCTGTTAAAAGAAAGGGATTTGGGATGATGACCTTTCGTGCCATTCATAGGTAGTCTGTGGCTCAGGGGATAGAGCGGGTCGTCCACTAACCAGGAGGTTGGTGGATCGACCTCCACACAGAGTGTCTTTGGGCAAGATACTGAACCCCACAGCTCTGACAGTGTGTGACAAAGTGCTGCACATAGTGTATGAAAGTATGTGAAAGGGTGAAGTGGTCATCAGGACTAGAAAAACTTCATATTACCACAGACCATTTATTATTTCATCCTGTTTAATTCCCTTTTCACGAAATAAATTGTCTCTGTGCTGTCTTCATGTGGCACAGAACGATGCTGCTGCGTGGCCCCAACACTGTGGAACACACTCCCTCCAGATTTAAACTCTGCAGTATCTGTTGAGGCCTTTAAAAACATATTTTATTCACTCTGGCCTTTGTCTCACCTGCATTGAAATCGTGGAATCCATGCGTTTTTAGAATCTTTGTGTATTACTCAGTCACTGGTGTTATTTCATTCATGTGAAGCACCGTAACTTTGGTCTGAGAAAGGAGCTACAGCCTATCGAATAAACTTTACTAATTTACTTACATACTCACACACGGACCATAGAACCTCCCCTTATCCAAACTCTTGCCCCGTGCACACACGGATAAATCCCTCCACCTTCTCCCGGCTCCACAGAATAGTCACTGAATTATTCAGGCAGGAGATTCTCACACACACTAACACACACCAGCGTGGGGCAGGAGCACAGAGGCAGGAGTCAGGAGTGAAAGAAGTGGGCAGATGACCATTGATTGACGAATCTGATACAAAGACAAAGATGTGAGAAACGACCCTGTTGAATTCCACTGTACAGTAAAACTAAACTAGTGTCAGAAACTGTAAAGAACCAAGAATCATTGAGACAGGTCTCTTGTAATAAGATGAAGTTAAGACCCATTAACATTTATCTCAGTGCAAAATACTGAACCTGTGATCTGCTCCAAACAGTGGGGGCCTTGGACTGTAATCCTTCCAGTAGTGTGATGTGTGGAGGAACTTCTTTAGTCTTTAATATATAAATCCAGCTGAGCTGTGACGTGAAAGAATGAAACAACAGAATCTGTATATATGCAGTTTATTATCTCAATATTTCAACGATTGAAACACTTGATAAAAAACTTAAATTAAACCAACACCACATTATGACAGTAAACTTTATCATTCTTATATAAAAGGATCAGACAATAACAAAAACTAGAAACACTGCACTTTGTACAAACCCTTTTTTTCAGATTTATATGGGGTCCCTGTGACAGTTTCTCATTTATTGTTCTGTGAGGCCACCGTGACCTCTGACCAGTGGCTATCAGAATCTAACCACTTCATCCTTTAGTCCAAGTGAATGTTTGTACCGGATTTAAAGAAATTCTCCACTTGGTGTTCATTCTCCAGATTGGGACGGATGGACTCCTGAGTTTGAGGTACAGGTGTAATGATGAGAGGGGCGGAGTTTCTTCCATTGTCATTCAGCTCAGGACAGAAGTACGGATAAAGTTTCTCTGTAAAGCAGCAGCCCATGTGACAATAGACGCGTGATTTAGAGTCTACATTGTAAAAAGACACCTCACCTTTGTTGTAGTCTACAAAGACACCCAACTTTTGAAGGTCTTCTTTCAATATTTCATGTTTTGAGTCTGCAGATGTTACATATTTGCCCTCAACCAATGCAAAGGTCCAAAATCCATTTTTAACTGATATCTTTGTCCTAATCTTTCTATCCACCGACTCCCTGACCACGCCAACAACCCAACTTATCTTTCCCTTCACCTGCACCTCAAAGTAAAACTTCCCTGTGGTGAATCCCTCCTTTGCCAAAACCTCACAACATGTAAGAAATCTCTTTGGATTGTCGGTAACTTCGTCCTCTATGTCTTCTTCTGTTACTTGTTTTCCGTCTTCGCTGATGACAAGTGAGTAAAATGCAGTGTCGGGGTCAAGGGTCAAGTCGACCGCGTGCTCTCTCATTCTTTTCATTCTGATCTCAGGAATCTCTTCCATTATTTCATCGACTCTCTGTTTCAGCCGAATCAGGTGTCCTAGCGTTGCCTTGAAAGACAGGTCAGGGCAGAGATCTGTGTCGGGGCAGCTCTTGTGAGGAGGTTTGGACAAGGTCTGGAAGCTCTGGAGGAAGTGATAGTGATCCTCTGACTGTGACAGATGTTCCAGCTGACTGCTTCGGCTCTTGAGCTCAGTAACTTCCCTCCTCAGTTCTTTGAGAAACTCTTCACCCTTTTGCTTTATTGCACTGTGCCTCTGCTCGATCGCCTCAACTAGCTCGGCCTGGCTCGCCTGAATGGACTGGATCAACTCGGTGAACACCTGCACGGTGGCCTTTTCCTCTTTTTCAGAATCTACCTGGCTGACATCAAGTAATTTTTCAACCTTCGCTATCTTCTCAATCCGTGTCTGTATCAACTTCTGGATGTTTGCCTGAGCCTCGTCTTTTGTTGCCACCACTTTTTCATATTGCTCCTCCAGGGGGACAGCGTTGTGACCCTTGTGATCGGCTATAAAACACAGGACACAAATGAAGGCCTGCTCCTTCAAGCAGTACAGCTCGTTCATCTTGTTGTGTGTCTTGCACATCCTGTCGTCAAGATTCTTCACTGGCTCTAATAATGTGTGGCCTTTGAGCCGAGCAACTCTCCGATGAGGCTCCAGGTGTGACTCACAGAAAGAAGTCAGACAGGTCAGGCAAGATTTAACAGCCTTTTCTTTTATCTCAGAGCAGATGTCACAAAGAACGTCAACCGCCGGAAGCTGTGGGCCTGGAGTTGAGGCTTTGACTGGAACCAACTTCTTAAACACGACAACTAACTCTGACATGAAAGTGTTGACTTGGAGTTCAGGTCTTTTGGAGAATTTCCATTTGCACATCGGACACTGGCAAGTGTCCCCGCTGTCCCAGTACGTGTTGATACATTTGCTGCAGAAGTTGTGTCCACATGGGATCGTGACTGGGTCTGTGAACACGTCCAGACAGATGGAACATTGGAAGGTCTCCTCTGACAGCAGCGAGCTGGCCGATGCCATATCTGGACAAAAACATGGCAGGCAGTTATAACTCATATCTGTGCTGAATAATCTGTTAGATTCAATGAATGGTTTAAAATTACCTGTGAAGTGTGAGAGATTTAAAAGCAGCAGCTTGAAGTGACGAGCAAACTGTAACTTTCCTAGTTGAGTTTCATTTCAGCATGATGACGCTGGTGAGGGCCCCTCCCCCTGCTGCTCTGCTCCACTTCCTGGCTTCATTTAACTCTTTCCACTCTGTTCAAATTGGAAAATCACAAAGGATGTTAAATAAGTTGTAGCAGCGTGCTGTTAAGACAAAGGGATTTGGGATGATGACCTTTCGTGCCATTCATGGGAAGGCTGTGGCTCAGGGGGTAGAGCGGGTCGTCCACTATCAAGGAGGTTGGTGGATCGATCTCCCCACAGAGTGTCTTTGGGCAAGATTATGAACCCCACAGCTCCGACAGTGTGTGAGAAAGGGCTGCACATAGTGTATGAAAGTATGTGAAAGGGTGAAGTGGTCATCAGGACTAGAAAAACATTATATTACCGGAGAGCATTTACTATTTGATCCTGTTTAATTCCCTTTTCACGAAATAACTCACCTCTGTGCTGTCTTCCTGTGGCGCTGAACGATGCTGCTGCATGGCCCCAACACTATGGAACACACTCCCTTCAGATTCAAACTCTGAAGTATCTATTGAAGCCTTTAAAAACGTCTTTTATTCACTCCGGCCTTTGTCTCACCTGCATTCAAATGTTGGAATCCATGCGTTTTTTTATTGTTCATGTTTTTTCTCTGTTTATTCTTGCAGAGAATCGTTGTGTATTACTGAGTCACTGGTGTTATTTTATTCATGTGAAGCACCGTGTGACTTTGGTCTGAGATAGGAGCTACAGCCTTTTGAATAAACTTTACTAATTAACTTACTTACTGACACACGGACCATATAACCTCCCCTTATCCAAACTCTTGCCCCGTGCACAGAGGGATAAATCCCTCCACCTTCTCCCGGCTCCACAGAATAGTCACTGAAGCATTCAGGCAGGAGATTCTCACATGTTCCCGCTGCACCTCTCTAAGGTCTCAGTTCAAACTGGCTTTTCCCAATCAAGCAAACACACGAGGCAAAGAGGATTTGTCAGTCCTTTTTTCGTGATAAGATATTTTTCTGTCTGAATAGTGCTGCTGTGTTATCATTCCTCCTTAACTCTGTGAAACCAAGACTTGTTCTGTCTTTGCAGGACGGATACGGAACTCTGACCACAAGAGGTCAGGCTCAACAAGCAGCGGTGACGTGGATTGAACTTTGCTCCGATGCACTTTTACAGAGGGCGAAGCTGCCTTCTGGACAAAACACTGTTTACAGACTTAAACATGCAGACCTACCTACCATGAAAACAAAAACACATTAGAGTGCAGAATAATTATATTTTACATTTACTATCTAGGTTGTTTAATTAATCGCTTAATTCTTGCCCTGAATAAAGAAAAAATACCAAATTTAAATCTCTATTCAACCATTGGTGTCACATATTAGGGCATTTCGTAGAGCTCACACCTCCAAGGCCCAACAGTCCCCTTGTGAAACCTGATTTAAATTCACTAGATCCAGATTTTCATTTGAGATCTATATTCTCTGACAAATCAATGAAAATGTCAAATCAAAATGTTGAATTTCACAATGTTTAATACAGTGAAAAATAAAATCCTGGATTCACACCACAGATCTTGATCTGCACAAAAATTTACTGGCTTCCTCCTTCGGTCATTTCCATCCCTGACAGACAATATCATGAAAATTGGTGAAGCGGTTTCTAAATAATCACTCCCAATGATAATGTTTGCATTTTATATGTCAATCACCACACACACACGCACCATTTTGGGGGCAGGAGCACAAACTAGTGTCAGAAACTGTAAAGAACCAAGAATCATTGAGACAGGTCTCTTGTAATAAGATGTAGTTTAGGCCCCTTAACATTTATCTCAGTGCAAAATAATGAACCTGTGATCTGCTCCAAACAGTGGGGGCCTTGGACTGTAATCCTTCCAGTAGTGTGATGTGTAGAGGAACTTCTTTAGTCTTTAATATATAAATCCAGCCGAGCTGTGACATGAAAGATTGACACAAATGAATCTGTATATATGCAGTTTATTATCTCAATATTTCAACGATTGAAACACTTGAAAAATATTGGAATTAAACCAACACCACATTATGACAGTAAACTTTTTCATTCTTATATAAAAGGATCAGACAATCACAATAACTAGAAACACTGCACTTTGTACTTTAGATTTATATGGGGTCCCTTTGACAGTTTCTCATTTATTGTTCTGTGAGGCCACCGTGACGTCTGACGAGTGGCAACCAGAATCTAACCAGTTCATTCTTGAGTCCAAGTGAACGTTTGTACCGAATTTAAAGAAATTCCCACTTAGTGTTCATGGGTTTCATGTTCTCCAGAATGGGACGGTTGGACTAGTGAGTTTGAGGTACAGGTGTAATGATGAGAGGGGCGGAGTTTCTTTCATTATAATTCCACTGAGGGCAGAAGTACGGATAAAGTTTCTCTGTAAAACAGCAGCCCGTAATACAACCGATTCGTGATTTAGAGTCTGCATTGTAAAAAGACACCTCACCTTTGGTGTAGTCTACAAAGACGCCCAACTTCTGAAGCTCTTCTTTCAATATTTCAGGTTTTGAGTCTGCAGTTGTTTGATATTTGCCCTCATACAATGAAAAGGTATAATATCCATTTTCAACTGAAGCACTTGTGTTGGTCTTTCTATCCACCGACTCCCTGACCACGCCAATGATCCAACTTATCTTTCCTTTCACCTGCACCTCAAAGTAAAACTTGCCTGTCGTGAATCCCTCTTTTGCCAAAACCTCACAACATATAACAAATCTCTTTGGATTGTCGATAACTTCATCCTCTTCAATGTTGTCTTCTTCTGTAACTTGTTTTCCGTCTTCGCTTATGACAAGTGAGTAAAATGCAGTGTCAGGGTCAAGGGTCAAGTCGACCGCGTGCTCTCTCATTCTTTTCATTCTGATCTCAGGAATCTCTTCCATTATTTCATCGACTCTTTGTTTCAGCCGAGTCAGGTGTCCTCGCGTTGCCTGGAAAGACAGGTCAGGGCAGAGATCTGTATCGGTGCAGCTCTTGTGTGGAGGTTTGGACAAGGTCTGGAAGCTCTGGAGGAAATGATAGTGATCCTCTGACTGTGACAGATGTTCCAGCTGACTGCTTCGGCTCTGGAGCTCAGTCACTTCCCTCCTCAGTTCTTTGAGAAACTCCTCACCCTTTTGCTTTATTGCACTGTGCCTCTGCTCGATCGCCTCAACTAGCTCGGCCTGGCTCGCCTGAATGGACTGGATCAACTCGGTGAACACCTGCACGGCGGCTTGTTTCTCTTTTTCAGAATCTACCGGGCTGACATGGAGTACTTTTTCAACCTCAGCTATCTTCTCAATCCGTGTTTGTATCAACTTGTGGATGTTTGCCTGAGCCTCGTCTTTTGTTGTCGCAACTTTTTCATATTGCTCCTCCAGGGGGACAGCGTTGTGACCCTTGTGATGGGCAATAAAACACAGGACACAAAT
This sequence comes from Platichthys flesus, assembly GCF_949316205.1. Taxonomy (NCBI): domain Eukaryota; kingdom Metazoa; phylum Chordata; class Actinopteri; order Pleuronectiformes; family Pleuronectidae; genus Platichthys; species Platichthys flesus. Next base: position 12,240,406 of record NC_084967.1, read on the forward strand.
GAAGGCCTGCTCCTTCAAGCAGTACAGCTCGGTCATCTTGTTGTGTGTCTTGCACATCCTGTCGTCAAGATTCTTCACTGGCTCTAATAATGTGTGGCCTTTGAGCCCAGCAACTCTCTGATGAGGCTCCAGGTGTGACTCACAGAAAGAAGTCAGACAGGTCAGGCAAGATTTAACGGCCTTATCTTTTATCTCAGAGCAGATGTCACAAAGAACATCAACCGCCGAAAGCTGTGGGCCTGGAGTTGAGGTCTTGACTTGAACCAACTTCTTAAACTCATCAGCTAACTCTGAGATGAAAGTGTTGACTCGAAGTTCAGGTCTTGTGGAGAATTTCTCATTGCACATCGGACACTGGCAAATGTCCCTGTTGTCCCAGTACGTGTTGATACATGTGCTGCAGAAGTTGTGCCCACACGGGATCAAGACTGGGTCTGTGAACACGTCCAGACAGATGGAACACAGAAACCTCTCCTCTGACAGACGACAGCTGGCCGATGACATATCTGGACAAAAACGTGGTAAGGGAGAGCAGGGTAATGTGGGACATTTTTTACATTTGTACCCTCTAGGCAAGCTAAAATGATATATCAGTAAAACAGAATAGTAACAGAATCATGGGGATTGGTCAATTAAGCACATTTTATGATTATTATGATTCATGTGATCTCTTACACACCCTAGCTTGCCTGCACATTGTTTCTCTGTCCAATTGGCAGGGACAGGGATATTGAATTTTGATGCGTATTCAAATGCCAGTTCACTGCACTTAACTGGAGCAAGGCCATGGAACTGGTCAGCTAGTTGTTTCAAGTGTTTGGCAAGCTCCTCCTCCATCTCATCTGTGAATATTCTCTTTACCTCCGCTACTGCACCCCAGGCTACTGATTTTACTTTCCCTTTCTCTTTTTTCATTATGAATCTTTTGAGGGGTTTCTTATCAATATTTCTATCCCTTCCAGCTTTTCTTAAGGACTTCTTTCCTTGCATGACCTCAGCGGCTGCACTCTCCATTTCTGCGAGGGGTGTTTGGCCCCAGGTTGTCTTCCTGGTGTAGTTTGGGCATGATGGCTTTTCTACAATGTTTGACATTCAAAATTAAACATATAATGTAATATAACACTAAAATATGTTTAAGACTAAACTTAACCTGTGCTTCATGGTACAGCATGGCACAGCATTTGTCCCACTTTACCCCACAGACACCGTTTTAGAAAAAAAAACATCTCTAAGCAATTCAGGCTAATCTTCAGCTAGCATCGATCACACGGTTTTATATGTTGGAAGTTCACCAACATGTATGATATAAGTTTTTCTACCTGATTCAATTTTTGTGAAAAAAAATACTTTCCACAGCATCAGCACCAACTTCTCCTTCATGGCAAGGGGGGAATGGGAGGGGCTTGAAAACATAATGGTCAAATGACCACAAATGTGTTCCGTTGCCTAGATACAGGGGGTGTCTCACATGACCCGATGTCCCACATTACCCCGCTCTCCTCTAGGTAGTTATAACTCATATCTGAGCTGAATAATCTGTTAGATTCAATGAAAGGTTTTAATTTACCTGTGAAGTTAGAGAGTTTCAAAAGCAGCAGCTTGAAGTGACGAGCAAACTGTAACTTTCCTCGTTGAGTTTCATTTCAGCTTGATGACGCTGCCGATGGCCCCTCCCCCTGCTGCTCTGCTCCACTTCCTGGTTTCGTTTAACTCTTTCCACTCTGTTAAAATTGGGAACTACGGTGGCCCTGAGAGCTCAACGCACAGCAATTTAAGAAAACACATGCAAGTGGACAATTTATAGGCAAAGTGAGAAATCATCTACATCAATTTCACAACACAACACAAGACATTACAGAAACGTGCAGCAAATACAGAAAACGACAACGGAAGTGTCTCCAGAAAACAGTTAAAGGAGTAGAAACTGATGTCAAAGGAGAAACAAAAATGTCCATTACATCAAACAAATTCGGTTCCTCACAGGAGTTGACAACCTGCGACTCTGGAGCCCCATGCGGCTCTTCAATGGCCCCTGTACAGTGTTGTTCATATTTTTCGCTAACGGTGAACTTAACAAATCAGTTTTCATATGATTAACGTGAACGTCAGGATGAACGCGAGTGAACGTCACTTTCATTTCTTAAATCATTATCATCGTATCAGGCTATCATGAAATACCAGGAGCGGGCGAAGTGCGTGTGTGTGTGTGTGTGTGTGTGCTCCTAAACAGTGCACACACTCACTGGGCCCGGGGCTCAGTCCCCGCCCACTCGCTCGGAGAGACACAGTGAGCTCGGAGCTCAGAAGAGTGGACAACATTGTTCCTTTGATAATAAAGGTTACCTTCCCCTGCACAACATGGACAATGCATTGCCTCACAAACAGGGGCTTGCTTGTTAGCACTGTTTATTCAGATTAAAAGTAAAACCCAGCATATCTCCAGCTCAGACCAGAGGAGTCAATTCGCTCTAAAGACAACATGATATTTGCGATTGTATACAGCCTAGTGGGTCTCCGTGGATTAACAGTAGACATCTGCAGTAATAAAGTTTATGATTTATAAAAATAAACCAAAAATGTTTACAGTTTAGTGAATTTTCCAAGATCACTGACAGACACCGACGAAAAATATGCACAGCACTTTACAGGGGCCACTGCACAGGTGCTGAAGAGCCAAATGCGGCTCCAGAGCTGCAGGTTGTCGACCCCTGTGTGTCATTCACACACGCATGCACACACAAACACACACAGAGCTCACACCTCCAAGGCCCAACAGTCCCCTTGTGAAACCTGATTTAAATTCACTAGATCCAGATTTTCATTTGAGATCCAGATTTGCTGAGAAATCGATAATAATGTAAAACAAAATGTTGTATTTCGCAATGTTTAATACATTGAAAAATAAAGTCCTGGATTCACACCCCAGATCTGGATCTGCACAAAAATTGACTGGCTTCTTCCTTCATTCATTCCTCATCCTGACAGACAATTTCATGAAAATTGGTGAAGCAGTTTTGACATAATTACTCCCAATGATAATGTGTGCATATATGTCATTCTCACACACACAAACACACATACACAGAAACACACACCAGTGTGGGGGCAGGAGCATAGACGCACGAGTAAGCATTGAAAGAAGTGGGCAGACGACCATTGATTCACAAATCTGATACCAAAGACAAAGATGTGAGAAACAACCCTGTTGAATTCCACTGTAGAGTAAAACTAAACTAGTGTCAGAAACTGTAAAGAACCAGGAATCATTGAGACAGGTCTCTTGTAATAAGATGTAGTTTAGGCCCCTTAACATTTATCTAAGTGCAAAATACTGAACCTGTGATCTGCTCCAAACAGTGGGGGCCTTGGACTGTAATCCTTGGAGTAGTGTGATGTGTAGAGGAACTTCTTTAGTCTTTAATATATAAATCCAGCTGAGCTGTGACATGAAAGAATGACACAACAGAATCTGTATGTATGCAGTTTATTATGAAAATATTTCAAGGATCGAAATACTTGATAAAATACTTCAATTACTACCAACACCACATTATGACAGTAAACTCTACCATTCTTATATAAAAGGACCAGACATCAACAATAACTAGAAACACTTCACTTTATACATATATGATATGATAAATGATCAAGAGTTTCTCATTTGTTGTTCTGTGAGGCCACCGTAACCTCTGACCAGTGGCTACCAGAATCTAACCAGTTCATCCTTGAGTCCAAGTGAATGTTTGTACCGAATTTGAACAAATTCCCACTTGGTGTTCATGGGTTTCGTGTTCTCGAGAATGGGACGGATGGACTAGTGAGTTTGAGGTACAGGTATAATGATGAGAGGGGCGGAGTTTCCATTATCATTCGGCTGAGGGCAGAAGTACGGATAAAGTTTCTCTGTAAAACCGCAGCCTGTGATACAACCGATTCGTGATTTAGAGTCTACATTGTAAAAAGAAACCTCACCTTTGTTGTAGTCTACAAAGATGCCCAACTTCTGAAGCTCTTCTTTCAATATTTTACGTTCTGAGTCTGCAGATGTTTTATATTTGCCCTCATCAAATCGAAAGGTCCAATATCCATTTTCAACTGACGCACCTATCGGGGTCTTTCTATCCACCGACTCCCTGACCACGCCAATGATCCAACTTATCTTTCCTTTCACCTGCACCTCAAAGTAAAACTTCCCTGTCGTGAATCCCTCTTTTGCCAAAACCTGACGATATGCATGAAATCTCTTTGGATTGTCAGTAACTTTGTCCAATTTAATTTGATCTTCTGATACAACTTGTTTTCCGTCTTCGCTTATGACAAGTGAGTAATTTGCAGTGTCGGGGTCAAGGGTCAAGTCGACCGCGTGCTCTCTCATTCTTTTCATTCTGATCTCAGGAATCTCTTCCATTATTTCCTCGACTCTCTGTTTCAGCCGAGTCAGGTGTCCTAGCGTTGCCTTGAAAGACAGGTCAGGGCAGAGATCTGTGTCGGGGCAGCTCTTGTGAGGAGGTTTGGACAAGGTCTGGAAGCTCTGGAGGAAATGATAGTGATCCTCTGACTGTGACAGATGTTCCAGCTGACTGCTTCGGCTCTTGAGCTCAGTAACTTCCCTCCTCAGCTCTTTGAGAAACTCTTCACCCTTTTGCTTTATTGCACTGTGCCTCTGCTCGATCGCCTCAACTAGCTCGGCCTGGCTCGCCTGAATGAACTGGATCAACTCGGTGAACACCTGCACGGCGGCTTGATTCTCTTTTTCAGAATCTACCTCACTGACATCGAGTAATTTTTCAACCTCAGCTATCTTCTCAATCCGTGTCTGTATCAACTTCTGGATGTTTGCCTGAGCCTCGTCTTTTGTTGCAGTCAATTTTTCATATTGCTCCTCCAGGGGGACAGCGTTGTGACCCTTGTGACCGGCTTTCAAACACAGGACACAAATGAAGGCCTGCTCCTTCAAGCAGTACAGCTCGGTCATCTTGTTGTGTGTCTTGCACATCCTGTCGTCAAGATTCTTCACTGGCTCTAATAATGTGTGGCCTTTGAGCCCAGCAACTCTCCGATGAGGCTCCAGGTGTGACTCACAGAAAGAAGTCAGACAGGTCAGGCAAGATTTAACAGCCTTTTCTTTTATCTCAGAGCAGATGTCACAAAGAACGTCAACCACTGGAAGCTGTGGGCCTGGAGTTGAGGCTTTGACTTGAACCAACTTCTTAAAATCATCAGCTAACTCTGACATGACAGTGTTGACTCGGAGTTCAGGTCTTGTGGAGAATTTCTGTTTGCACATCGGACACTGGCAAATGTCCCTGCTGTCCCAGTGAGTGTTGATACATGTGCTGCAGAAGTTGTGTCCACACTGGATCGTGACTGGGTCTGTGAACACGTCCAGACAGATGGAACACAGTAACCTCTCCTCTGACAGCAGCGAGCTGGCCGATGACATATCTGGACAAAAACATGGTAGGTAGTTATAACTCATATCTGTGCTGAATAATCTGTTAGATTGAATGAAAGGTTTTAATTTACCTGTGAAGTTTGAGAGTTTTAAAAGCAGCAGCTTGAAGTGACGAGCAAACTGTAACTTTCCTTGTTGAGTTTAACTTCAGCATGATGACGCTGGTGAGGGCCCATCCCCTGCTGCTCTGCTACACTTCCTGGCTCTGTTTAACTCTTTCCACTCTGTTCACAATGGAAAATCACAGAGGATGATAAATGAGTAGTGGCAGCGTGATGTTAAAACAAAGGGATCAGTAACAGTGTCTCGTTTTTTCTATGCACAGTTGCACTTTCATGCAGACAGCTACTTTTGCAGGTCACACCCTATTCCTGCGCCCCTTGTTAGGGAAGAGTTCCACAAAGCACCAGACATGATGAATCAATCACAGCAGATACTGGACACAGAGGCACTGGCTGAAAAATGGAAAACCGCATTTCTATTTCTTCCACCAAACAGCAGGGAAACGGAAAACAGACATGCTCCAAATTTCAGTTTCCTTTTTGTTTTTCCTCTCGTTCTGGCTCAAGTTAATTTGGTGAAAACTTGATGTGATGGGTGACATCCTCTGCTAAGTAATGTGGTTTGGGCAGACCGGTTGTCATCATGGCAGGTGACCGCTGCAGAGCTCCTCCTGCAGCCATCTTCCACCCCTATGATGCTTCATTGAATTACTGAGGTGGAAAAAAGAGGCAGATATGCAAGGAAGAGTCTGCGATGGTCAAAGAGGAAGACAAATTAAATAGGAAAAAGCATCCGAGAAAGCGTAACTTTATTAAGATCTTATCATTAGCTTTTAAGGCATGAACATGGTTAAACATAAGACAAGTATATTAAGATTGACGGAGGACCTCCACGTCTCCCACTGACCAAAAATAAAATCAAAATATCCCCATTGGAGCCAGAGTCTGTGCAGCCACAAGTTTGAGATTCCACCAATACCTGTCAATCATGTTGTTTCACTGTGTTTTAATAGCATCAAATTACGAAACAAAATAAATCTTATTGGAAACATAAACACTTTTAACAATCTGCTGCTAAAAACAACTGAATTTATCAGTGTGGGATTGATCAAGTATTAATGATGGTATAGTATGGTGTCGTGTCTTTGAGAACAACTATTAGATGTGTATTTTAGACATTCTACTTAAAGGTTCAGTGTTTAGAATATAGTGACATCTAGTGGTGATGTTGCATGTTGCAGCTGATTACCCCTCACCTCACCAGAACCTTCAGTTGTCATAAAAAGCAAAATAGTGTTTAGTTTGTCCAGTCTGGGCTACTGTAAATAACATGGCTGCCTCCGTAGAGAGGACCTGCACGCACCAGATGTAAATATAACATTTTTAAATATAAAGGGCTCATTCTAGGGTAAAGAAAACAACAATTCATACAATTTCGATGAAAAGCGCTTGTGTAAACAATACTAGGATTATTTAATTATTCAATTTCTGCCACTGGATCCCTTTCACTTCAATCTTACACCTAAATTTCTAATACGAATTTCATTTTGAGAGTTTTGTGTAGAATAGAATTTCATTGGTGAGTAAAAGTGTCCTGAATTATAAGAAAGTCAGCAGTATGGTTCCTTTTGTACTTTTACTAAGAACATTAATTCGGTGTGAAGCTCTGTTCACTGAAGTCAGGTTTTACCCCCTCTCTGTCCTTTGTATGTTTATTCGTGTACACATCAGCTTGGAATTCTTCAGGGGGTTTGTGGTTACAGTGTAACCAAGGCTGAACAAGGCACCAGCTCCATTTCCTTCTCTGTCACCTCCCTATTGTGAATCTGTCCTCGAGTCCACACCAACGCTGCCTTCAGGGACCGTAGGAAATAAAGAACAGGTCGTAAAATAAAAGCGAGTAGAACACACTGACACAAATTTACATGGAATAAGATGAACATTTTTGTCTTTATTAATCTTTTTTACAAATAATTGATGTTCTCTTTTTTAAAACGACCAATCACATTTATGTATTTATATCATTCTATCTTTTCTCTTTTCTCGCATCATGTTCCATCGTTTTATGGTCATTGTTTCTTCGATGTAAAAGGACTTTGTAGCATTGGTAAGAAAAGTGCTTTATGAATAAAAATGTTTGTTCCTATTATTATTATTAGCAGTATTAATAGAAGTCATCGTAACAATAATTTATTTTCTTATATAGCACTTCTCGTTCACTGCTAGTTACAAAGCTCTTAACAAATATAAAAATACAAATAAATAACATAAAAACAAAACATATAATACAATGATTTAAAAACACAGTCATACCATAATATCTAAAAGAATAAAATCACTCAAAGTGTTACAGAAATATAAGTTAATATCATATTTATCTATATTTTTGAGAGAAAAACCATTAAAACCCCAAATAAAAAATCACCAATCCAAATTTGGAACACACTGATGACGTTGGACATTCATGTTTTTGCACCTTCATCACCATCCCATCTGAAGCAAAACTGCTCAATGATCTCTATGACTTTAATTTATTTTTTTGGTTATCAGCTGTTATTTCTGAGAGCAAAAGTCTCATGCCCATCGACCTGGAAACCTACGAGCTTCCCTGAACGCACCACCCGCAGATCCCTGCCGCCGGACCCTGAATGCAACAAGCTGCAGAATCGGACTCTGCGCAGTCTGACGCGAGGAGCGAGGAAACGACGGGTTTTTCAATCCTCACTGAAGCATCGCTCCGGTGAGTGTCTTCCCTCCGGTTTGAGATTCAAACGCAGGTTTATCCAAACAAAATAATTCGCTTTTAAATTCTTCACGCGCATCAGGTCTGCAGGTGGAGGGCTTGTTGTTTATCCCAGGATGCTGCAGCTCACACCTTGTCCTGCCAGAGGAATGTGGCGACAAAGTTTGGCACCACGGGGAAACCGCGAGGGACTTTCATTCACGTTTATTTTTGAGGCCAGAGGACGGAGTCAGTGGTCAGAGTGTAAACATGTCAACAGATTATCACACCCGCGAGACAGCACTTTAATTGACTTCATCAGGCATCAACAGCGGGAGGCCTGGCTAGGGAAAGTACCGCAAAACAACAAAAAACACGTTAAACCCCGCGTTTTTACATTAAACGTATCTACACCTCAGCTGTCATCGACTTCACCTAAAGACTGAGTGATACGGTCCGAATTCATATCGAGATGAATATCGATACTGATATTTATCGTGATACGCGTTAAAATCAGGTTTCCTTTGAAGTTTAAATGCTAATTTCTTTCTCGATTTAATCTGCTTGGTTTGGGATTCCTATTGTGGAGCAGTTACAACAGAAACAATATATAACAACGAAATAGCCCATAGCACATTTTGGGGATGGTGGTTATGCACCTTGACATTGGTTTCCACCCGCAAGTAAACCAAAAAGAAGAAGAAGAACATGAAGAAGAACAAGAAGAAGAAGAACAGCTTCTCTCACATGTGTTTTAATTCTGTTTAGCAATAGAGCCATTGTGATGTACCTGTCTGAGGTTCTGTTTTCAGTCAGGCAGAGGTGAACAGTCTATTTTGGGATGCTCAGAGCCGACTAGCGAGAAATGTCGCATTAAGTTTGTGGTTTTAAACTCTTCTTCATGGGCTGAGAATAGGACATCAGGCTAATGTAAGCTCGTTCGATTATATCTGCCCACTGTTCCTCAACAACACTTAAGCTTTGTTTCACAGCTTGTTTAAACCAGTGCGTTTAACAAACCCACAACCTTGTTTGAGTTTAGACCCTGTCAGGAAATCCAACTCTTTATCTCCTGAGCACATGATTGATCCAACACTTACTCCAGATGCAAATAGAACCTGTGTACAGTGTACATGATGTACACAACATCATGTACACTGTTGATGTACATGATGTACATCAACAGTGTACATGTACTGTAAATGACTCCCCGGCCAGTAAACACCTTCACTCATATCTCCGGTGCTTTATCCACTGAAGGCCAGCCGATCAATACCGTGAATGAAAGTGCCCCTCGCCGCGTGACCTTTTATTTTTCAGGGCTGAAAACTGTGTCGTTCAATTAATGACTCAGGTTTATGGTGTGTTCAGGGCTGCGGGTGATTTAGAGACCTGGGTATGTGGATGTTGTGAGGAAGGTTGCATTTCGCTTGTTGTTGTCGCTCGTGCAAACTGCAAACGCTCCATAATGACTGTAGCGGTTGCTGGGGGGGTGACATCCGATAGGCAGCTGTATCCCTATGGAAAACCATATCAGTATCACTTGCTGTCACAGCCCATAATACGCCGAGGCCCGATATGAATGAGTTTGTTTGGACTGCTTCAGTAACGTCTTTATTTGTGTCTCATCCTCTAATCCAATTCCTCAGATACAGAGTTTGGTGTTCGGGGTTGCAGAGACAAAATGTAAGGGATTAGCGGAGGGAAAATAAACCAACTAATGACAAAGTTTCCATTTGTTTTCCATTTTTACTCTTTCTTTTAAATTGATGGGTTGACGCCTGTTTTTTTCAATTTGCATGTGATCCACAGTTCAATTGCATGCATTGATTTAGTGTTTTGTGCTGCTTGTATTAGCTGGAATAAGGAAAGAGTTTCCACTTCCTCTTAATATTCTGAAATTAAGCTAAAATATAAAATGTCGCCATCTTGTGAAGATGATGTAATTTGGTCTCCACGAACACACGTACTCGACCAATCGTGAGACGTCTCCTCACCTTTTCCCCATCATTTAACTAAATAAAATCAAACTTGCTGGAAAAATCAACAGTCAAATATACATCAGTGTAGATTGACAGAAATGTGTACTTTAACTTTTTTTAAATATCCTATCCACTAACATGAAGGAGGCAGGTTATATGGCCGACAAAGGAGCCTGCCACCAAGACATCAAGACAATTTGACTTCACTTTTGGGAGCTGCCATATTTTTTTTAAATAAATCTTTTTCTCTTCAGAAGTGACCTGGAGGAAAGAAGATGTCAGTGGTTTATAAAGACGACCAGGAGGACTGGCTGACAGTGTGTCTCAAGTACCTGCTCTTTGTTTTCAACTTTCTCTTCTGGGTAAGTTGACGAATCATCTTTTGTGAGATACCTGCACCTTCACATAAAGCTTAGAGGAGGAGCCCTGCCACAGAGTTCATCGTTAATCTAAAGAAACTGATTCTGGAAGTGAATATGTGGAGCCTGGAGGCCAGGGACATGATTTTGGGCCCGAAACCCTTCTTGTTTCTGTTGAGTCCAGTTTGACCAATCGTGTCTGAGCAGGTCCGGTTGCCCCCGCGATGGACTCTGAGATTGCGCTGGTATTTACTTACGTGCTGCTCAAATACTTATGAATACGCTTTATATTCCAAAAATGTACCAGTGGAAACCAGTGGCTCTAATGCTTTAGTGCTTCTTTGAAACTGCAGACAGAGGCGTAGGAGGGAAGGAGCCATGTAGAAACAGGGAGAGGATTTAGGATTCAGTTCTGAACAGGACTTGGCCCAAAGTGAGTCATCGATTATTCAGGGGTTTTTCCGAGTGCGTTGGAGAACAGTGCATCTCTGGCACGACACTTTATCACTTTATGATCCTCCGGTTTGCAGCCAAAGTGGTACAGCAGAGTGTCGGGGGGGCATTTTAAAACATTTCCAAAGTCTGAATGAAGGAGGGGAAATCTTAGCGTGTAGGTTAATCCTCTAAACTCAGTGTTTTAGTCATTTCCTCTCGTGCATCAGTCTTCGGGGGCGGACATATTTTGGGGCGGGCCCTCATTCCGCCGTCTCCCCCCGGGGCCGTTAGTGTATCCAAGTGGCGCCTCCTTGATTGGCCATGTGTTGTTGTGGATTCGGGGATCTTGCCTTTCGACGGGAAGGGATGAAGAGGAGACGCACTCCGAGGCATTTCCTCTGTGTCCACCAAACGCAGGGTGGTGTCCACCACCCTGCGTTTGTTGTCCAGGAAGTGGTTCTCCGTGCTCGGGCTTGACCTCTGTAGTCCCACCGCTCCTGTGGCTGTTGTTCTTTGTGCCCGACTGCCTCTGCTCTGTTTCTCTTTCTATTTCCTCCAGCTTTTCTCTCTGCCCTCTAATCACTCCCATCTCTCACGTTTTTGTTTATCTATTATATCTGCTGCTTATCTAACATCCTTGAGCTCACTTCCTCTCCGTCACTTCCTGGCCTGTGAAGTCGTAGAACGCTTGGTCTTGTTTTGTGATATATTTTATCGATGCTTTTTAATCTCATTTTCTCCTCTGAAACCTTTGGCTCCACCCATATCAGTTTCAACGCATCTCTTTCTTCTCTACCTTTATTCTCTAATGTCTTTCCTCCCTCCTTCTCCTCTCCTCTCCTCTCCTTTTCTCTTGCAGGTGGGTGGAGCTGCCGTTTTGGGTGTCGGGGTCTGGACCCTGGTGGAGAAGAGCGACTACCTGAGCCTGCTGGCCTCCAGCACTTTTGCCGTGTCTGCTTATATCCTCATCCTGGCCGGCAGCCTGGTGGTGGTCACGGGCTTCTTGGGCTGTTGTGCTGTTGTCAGGGAACAGAGGAGCTGTCTGTCCACGGTGAGACAGCAGAGACACACATGGAATACAACGCTGCGTGTATATCATGAAGAAATGTAAATATTAACAGTGAGAAGTGTCAATTCTCTTTTTTTCTGATGCATTTTACAAAATATTTAAATGTTGACTACTATGCAAATCTGTGCACAGATCAGATACCACTTCCTTAGAGTATATAAGTTTCACCCAGATAAAACTATGACTTTCTTTCCCCAGAAATAACTACTTCTTCGCAACTCTAAAAGTAAGCTTATGTTTTGTCTTTATCGGAATTGATTTTCCGATAGTGTAGCATTTAGCCATAGTCACCTCATCACATCCACACAGGGTTGGTAGCTTACAACAGTTAAAATATGTGGTATCCGACTGGTACTCAGTATTGGACAATACACAAAGTCCAGTTATCTGCAAGTTGTATCAGAATACACACAGTGGTTTAGAAAAAGTCTGAATCGACTTTCTGAGATGATCCTGGAACAACCTGCTATTACCCCCCGAAAATGTGTTTTTCAACTTTCTACCTCTTACCAGCATCTTCATATTCTGCACTGCCTGTCGGGACAGATGGGGAAGAAGCCTCTCGGGTAACTCAATGTCTAGTGGCAGAAACTTGGACTATGGGCAGAGAAGGTCTCTGGTTCGTCTCTGGTTCGACTCCACGGAGAGACAACAAAAGACGAACCTTGATTGATCTGTCCAAAAAATCCAAGAGTCTCCCTACCCTGTCTAGTGCCCCTGAGCAAGGCACCTTACTCCCCCAACATCTGCTCCCCGAGCGCCGTACATGGTCGCTCACTGCTCTGTGTGTCCTGCACCAGATGGGTTAAAAGCAGAGATTACATTTCCCTACCTGCATGAGTGTGCCTTTGCATGTCTGTGCATGTGTTTGGGACTAATAAATGCATCTTAATCTTAATATAAAAAATGCAGAGAGAAATGGCGATGATTGTTTCTGCTACACACGTTGTCAATGCTCCTCGCTGTGTCTCGCTCGGGCAACAGTGCTGACGGTTTGTCCTCTCACATTTTCATCACCACACTCAGACGGCACACCCTCTCCTTGGCCTGAGTCCTGTTGCTGGATGCTGACAAACGGATCAGGCCAGGCCCTTTTACTGTCCTCTTTATTTCACTGAGGCCGGGGCCCGATGGGAGAGACGCGGGCGGGAGGTCAACGTTCGCTGCCGCAAGACTATTTATAGTAATGTTGATGGATGGAGCTGTATGAGGGAGAACTGGGTTTGCGAGAGGGGAAGAAGTGGATGTGTTGAGAGTTCGGAGTCGGTGGCGAGTTTTGGTTGACTATCAACTTTTATTGATGTGGCTGTTTGGTGGAGACTAATGATTGACGTCTGTGTGTGTGTTTGTGTGTGTGTGTGTAGAAGTTGTGAAACATTTTGTGTGGGCAGCCAACACAGAATTTTTTTGAAATCTTGTAACCAGGAGACGGAGCACAGTGTTTCTGTTTGACGGTGTGATAATTGTAAAATAGAGGATTTACTTAAGTGTGGTCAAATTTAATCGTTGCTCCCCTTCTGTGTGTGCTTTTTGCATTTGTGTGTGAGTGTGTGGTAGGTAGCAGCATCTGTCGTGGTCCAGATGCTGCTGTCAAACCCGCTCTGTGACAGCTGCACTTAAGGACATGTACGTGTGTGTGTTTGCGTTGTGTGGCCCGTGTTTGTGTGAGGTCTATGTCCCATTGTCTGAACAAAGACAAGTGTGTGTGCATTGTGTGAGGCTGTGTCCAAAATCACGCACTACCACCTACGCACTATGCAGTGATGTCATTGGACACTGCTCCACTGAACGAGCATGTTTACAAGTAGAAATAAACTTGTTTGCTGCAGTTTGTGATGCTCGGCTCTCATTACGTATTTTAACGCCACAGCTCACTGATGTGTCTCGTGCATAGAAGGAGTCGAATTGGCAGAAAGGAGAGAAGGTGGAGACGTGCCATCTTCTCTCCTTTCTGCCATTTTTCTTCATGACAATGCTTGGAGCACAATGCATGATGGGATATATTGCTCGGTTTGTCAGACAAAGTCTCAGGTGTCTCAGGTGACACAAGTCTCTAAATCGACAGGCTATGTATCCGATACACACTATGCTTTTCAATCCATACAATAGTACTTATCATCAGTGAGTAGAAGCTCACAATTAGAACCTCCAGCTGCTGAGATATTTACTTTCATCTGTTTAATTACACCCATCTGATGCCTGATGTTTCTTTATAATCCTAATTTTCCTTTAGAAAACAAATGAATATTTGCGCTGTGGTGATTTGTGTTAATAATTAAACCAGTGTTATTTAGTTTTTGCAGACGTGCTGCTTTGAAGTTCACTGTGACACATACTGGAGGTTGTCTGAAGCGGCGTGGGGGGGGGGGGAGCTCATGTAAAGACGCCTGGGAGAAATCCGAATCTCTCAATTTGCTCCCCGCTCGTCTCCTGGTCGTGCCATCTGTTTTTCCCGACATGCGACAGATGCGGCACAATGACAGCTGATGGAGGATTTTATTGAGCCGTCACGAGCGTGAGCCACTAACTCCGATGAGTTGGCACCGGGCGACGACTGTGCTGCAGTCGGACGCCTGGATGAAAGTCCTGTGAGGAATTTATTGACTCTTTTGCCTCTGTGTGTCCTTTGTCTCCACAGTACTTCTTCTGCCTGCTGTTTATCTTCCTGATTGAACTGGTGGCTGGAGTACTGGCCTATGTCTACTACCAGAGGGTGAGTGACTACCTGCTTATTAGTGGAGTGGTGATGATCTAAACTGGATTACCAGCCTCTTCACACTGCATGGGAATATTTGAATTCTTCACTTTAAGCACAAAACAGTTGCCAGGCAGGAACTCCAGACTTCAGTTATGTTTATTTCTTGTTCCCTTATACGGCCCCTTTGAGATTTCAGTGCTTTTCAGTTTTTTTTTTAATTTTCCAACCCACGTGAGAAGGTTTCCCAGAGGCCTTTGTTCCGTCTCGTAGGACCCGGGGGACGACTCCGGGAGAATCTACACTAGATCTTTTCAGCTTCGCTCTTTTTGTGCTCTGAGTGTTGTGTTCCGTGTCTGGAGTTTATCGACACACACATCTGTCCTGTGAATGTTTGGGACCAGTTTGAGTTCGGTACCCCACTTCAAAAACACTGTTTGAGGGTTAAAGCTTGTTTTTTAATGTTGAATTAGTTTCAGATTTGGGGTAAAGGTTGGAGTGAGGCATTATTTCTCCACCTCTGAGGCAGATGGGGACATGAAATAAAAACTTTTCATGGCATAAAATCATTTTATTCTATTTTTATTTCCCCCAAACTTTCCCCTCAAGCAAACATTAAAGCGGGAAAACTCCCAGATTCCCCCCCCCTTCCTCCTCCTCTTCCTCCTTCTCCTCAAACATTACATTGTATTTGCTACGTTCCATACCCCCCGCCCCCAAAAAAAAGAAAAAAAGAAGCATCTTCTCTCTCTCTCTGTGTTCCTCTCCTCCAGCTGAGCGAGGAACTGAAGCAGCATCTCAACCAGACGATGTCGGAGAACTACGCGCAGCCAGGGAGGGAGGCCGTCACGATAGCTGTGGACCGACTTCAACAGGACGTAAGGACTACGTTTAGAGAAGTTTACCTCAGATTATATGTTGCACAATAAATACAAAAACAGCCATTACAATGATAAAAACTGAGAACAAGGCTGTAAAAAGATTTAAGACGCAAGAATTCTTACACTGATTTGAGGAGGTGGTTTTAGCCCCATCTGAGTTCAACCTTAAAAACGATCTCAGTTATTTAGGAGAGTGATTTGTGCTTTTCTCCTTCACTATGTGACACAATCAAAACCCTCGCCCCTCTTCTGTCTGACTCTCCAGTTCAAGTGCTGTGGCAGCAACAACTCCCACGACTGGATGGTGAGCGCCTACATTTCGTCGAGGCTCGCACAGCGAAGGGTTGTGCCCGACAGCTGCTGTAAGACCATCACCCCTCTCTGTGGCCAGAGAGACCACCCGTCCAACATCTACAAGGTGGAGGTCAGTGCGGGAATTCAACGCCCTAAAGAGGACATCTTTAATTACATAACGTTGCATTTATATCATTTTCTATTGATCGATTGTTTTTTTGTAGAATAAAGAAGATATTTCTCTAATCTGTATTTTCCCTCTTCATCCCTCCACTCTGCAGGGAGGATGCATCACTAAGCTGGAGCAGTTTCTGGCCGACCACCTGTTGGTCATCGGTGCGGTGGGAATCGGAGTGGCCTGTCTGCAGGTAAGTCAATTATGATAACGGAGTTCGAACCTGTATCAATGCTCCATTAAACACACAAACACACAACTCTGGACAGAAGCGTAGCTGCTTTCGGTCGACCTGCTTTCCAAGTCTGCATGCACAGTTGGAGACCTTGTTATATAAATGGAGGGGAAAAGGACTAGTCCATTATCAGCACAACAGCAAAACACCTCCACTGTCTTCAACCTGAATAAACTCTTCTAACAAGTATATGAACCCAAATAATTCAATCATCCGAATTAAATGTGCAGTTACCTTTGTTGGCCTCTTGTTGAATATAAGCAGGCGGATGGATTCTCAATCTGTCCATTACTGAAAACGTAGCATCGCAGGTCAACAACTTCTAAATGGACACGTCCTTTCATCCCGGGCTCTTAGTCATAATCTCATTTTGTTGTACATTTTTCATCCCTGTTATTTGATTTCACCCACGCTGAGATGGGCTCGAGGCCGTTAGCCCCACAGAGGAGGACACAGGGACACTTTGTCTTTTACAACGGGAGTGCTGGTGGACAGCTCTCTCACAACTGTTTGGAAATACTGAGGCCAAACAAACCTGAGCTTATTCTTTAGGGCGGCCTCTGGTACGCTCTTAATGGAGTTGTCAATGAGGCCTGGTTACTGGCAGAGTTGAGATAATCAAGGCCATATACTAACAAGGTCATCACCTGTCATGTGGGATACTTTTGTTGATGAGAGAATTGTTTTTAACTGTTTAATGTGATTTTTAATCGGCTACAAAAGAGACATCTACATATAAATATGAACCCAAGCATTTAACTGCTTAGTTTAAGTGAGATTTAACTCTTTCACTTCATCTACACGTTTCCTTTCCGAGTCTTGTCTTCTTCCTCTCCTGTCTCTGTTACTCTGATTGAAATAACGTAGATTTGTGGAAATACTCGTTTATTAATCACACTGTGGTTTTCATCTTTCTGCATTTGTCTCTTTGTTCGACATTAACCTGTCTGGTGCGTTGTGCTGTCTGTCTTTGTGTGCGTGTGTGTGTGTGTGTGTGTGTGTCTGTCTCTGTGTGTGTGTGTGTCACTGTAGCTGGCTGGGGCAGCCTTGACAGCCTGCTTTATTTATCTGCTCTATAAGGAAGAGGAGGAGGACTTCGGTACTCTGTGATTTAGCTCTAGAGCGTCTTTGTGCTTCAATGGACGGGAGCGACCAGGTTGGAGGGCATTCTGGGAACTTGTCCCAGGTGTCTGCATGTTTTGTTCCTCTGTGACATCTCTTCGGCTACAAGGACATTTTGACTTTCCTCCATGATCTTTGCTGAGCGTGAAGCATGCAGCCGCCTGGCTTTGGCTGTTTGTTGCTGCATGTTGAGCTGAGCTGCGTCTGCTCTGTGATGTCATGTTCTCTATATTCATAAAGAATATATGCTTCATTCTACACATATAAAGAACCTGTGCTGACAGGAAAAGGGAAATGATGGTCTTTTTACAGTACAACCCAACGTTTTTTCTGTTTATTATTATTTATCATATTAACACTCTGTTATCTATGTAGCATTACATAGCATAGAATGCAGTTAAAAGGAGTTACAGGAGTGACTCAGCCTATATGAATGTTTTTAAAATTACAGAAAACTGACAAGACAAACGACAAGAATACACCACACTTTGATGATTTTTATTTTGTAGTAGAAAATCTCAGAGTAAATTATCATAAAGATAAATTGGTGTTGTTGCTATAGTTACTATAGTTTTTCTTGACTGGCTGAAAACTGGGTTTTTCTATCATAACTAATTTCTCAAATCAACCCTGACTCGTTAACTAAGGCTTCAAGAAAACAATGAGCCAACATGTCTCCTCCTCTGCCTCTTCCTCTCAGGGCTTTTTAGAGACTCAGAGATTGAAACTGGGCGCCTGACTGTTTATCCATCTGCTCTGGAGACCCAGGTGCTCCGGTCAATCACTGCTCCCGCCGATCTTTCTTTACTCCTTTTTTTATTTAAGTGAAGAGTACAGTGCCTCTGTAAACCGCATCGGTACATTGAGTAGAATACCATTTAAGTGTTTTTATTTTGAAAACTTTTTTGAATCCACACTTGAGCAATGCTGCTTTTTGAAATGGCAAAATTATTCAATCAGACACAATTTCGGGATAAACTTCTTTTTTATCAATAAGATTGTTAATTCTGAATTAACAAATCCTAATAGCAATATGACAAATGTTCAATATATAATAATAACTTTATATATGTAGCACTTTTCAAACGGGTCTTAAAAAGAATCCATCTTAAAACCTAAAAGAAATAAAAACTGTGATTATATTTGATTTTCACATGAATCTGCTTTTTGACAGCCCCTCTCCAAAGTGCTTTGTTTCATATCTGCTTGCACAAGCATGTGCACACACACACACACACACACACACACACACACGCGTGTGCTGTGAAAATGGCTGCCTGACTCCCATCATCCCCATAGCCACCAGCCTCATCCTCTCCAGCAGTCCCTAACCCCATCACCTTTAACCCCCTCTTCATCAACTCTGCCTGCTTCCCGCTGTCCTCCAATGGCCACTCCAGACTTAACACTTCCTGTTTTCAGATCTGCGGGATGGTGTTCACCTGCTGCTTGTACAGGAGGATCAAGATGGAGCCTTACTGAGCCCACCAGTCCCCCCCCCCCCCAAACACACGGACGGACCTATCACCTGCTGAAACCCAAACTTCAGCCTCTGTGTTCTGAACTCTGACCTTTTGCCATCAAAGACAAATGCACAGACAGGTTTCAGGTCCCATCCAGAGCTTCGGTTCCTGTGTTGCACTTCAATTGCAACGCACTCCAATCCAGGCAAATGCATTTCTTATCCGGGCTTCCTGCGGCGTCATTGCCTTGGCTGAGCTGCATGCTTTGGTGCGAGTGGGACTCAAGACGGGGGGGGGAAATCTGCTCTCAACTTACTTTCCACTCCCCTCGTAGTGATTGGGATAGATTTATCGTGTTTTTTCTTCACTGATGTAATGGGCTTTTCTGCAGACGCCAGTGCTTCAGTAAGTGGAGTGAGAGGAGCACTGTCTACCAGCCTGTAAAAGATGGAAGGAAAGTTATGGGCGTGACACAATGTGCCTCGATCGCAACTTTATGTATCGATTCCATACCTGAAATATTTAAAGCAAAGAAGTGATTAACAAATGACTTATAGTTCACTGTCTTTCATATTTGTAGTTACGTCTATATAACTGATAATGGCAGTACATATTAAAATGTATCATAGTTTATAAAACTGAGCAATTCAGGCAGTAAAATGTATGGAAGACAATTCCACTAAAATATTTAGAAAAGTGAGTCATCTGTTACTCTATTCCTGAAGTAATGACTCCACCTAGTGGTGGTCAAGAGTCATAAACTGAATGTGTGCGACTAAATATTCGACTTACTTCTGATACCATATTATGAAATATAGAGGGACGGTAAAGCAGATGTTTATATTCAGGTGTGATACTAGAAAACTGTTACATTTGAAGATTTTTTTTTTGCCACAGAAAGTAACTATTTGTTTTCATTGTCTCATCTCTCTCTCCACACTTCTTTGCCAAAACTATTACCTCGGGGGGGGGGAAACCAATTCATGTGGAATGTAAAGAATAGTAATGTGCACCGTCAAGTTATCGATGTTTAGGTTTCAGAGATCAATAAGTGAAATATCAGATTGAATTTTTATATTATTTCCGTTTAAATCCATTGTAAGAGTGTCACAGTTGCAGTGACTGTGTATTTTCCTATGATTGGTGCTAATGTAGATGGTTGTTTATCATAAAACAGTAGCATGTGCCCCAACTACTGATTGTGCTTCTCAAACTTGGACATGAACATCATAAATAAACGTTTTGAATATTGTTGCATCAGTTTCTTTGCTGAATTGTATGAAGCATACAACAATGATTTATTTTAGCATATTTATGTGCACATGTGTCTTACTTAGGGGCACATCAAATCAGAAGAGGGGGGACATTTTGTATTATGGACGGGTCACCACAAAACTTGGTGGAAGGATGTGGTTTGAACCCATCTGGAGTTTGGTGCGGATCCGGATCGGGGGGCAGATCTGTTTTCACTTTCTTTAACATTTTGAGATTTTTTTGGGGGGGGGTCGTAGACACCAGTGTGCACTTAAACACTTAGGACCTCTTTGGGGGGGGATCCCGACCCCTAGTTGAAAACAGCTCCTTTACAGTCCAGCATGTGACGTCTCTCCACAGCCTGTCACAGTATGTAAGGATGGTGTCTGAACCACTAGAGGGAGACAGAGGATTTCAGTTTGCAGTGGTCGAGGCCTTGAATCCAGTTAATCATGTGAAACGAATCCTGGTACTTTGCTGAAGCCAGTTCCGTTTCACCACAGTGACAGAGGTTGCACTTAAACCGCTGTTGTGTGTTTTTGCACTTGTCAAAGATTAAGAACGGCTCGACTCCACATGTCTGATCTCATTCAGGTCTTTGCTCCGATGACTGAATCACAAACAGAGCTGGGTTAGAAACATCTCTGATCCTGCTCATCTCGGCACTAAACAAGAAGAATCACCGAACTCACGTCGGGAACGATTCACTTTCCTCTTTTTCGCGGAATCACTTTTCCCCTTCATGTGCAGCTTGCTCCCGGCCTCGGTCTTCACGTGAAAAAGCCCCTCACATCTGTCTCTCTGCGTTTTCCTCTGTGTACACTGGGAAAAAGGGCGGCTTGTCAAAGTCTCTCCCGGATAAATGGAAGCTGGATTGAGAGCTCAGATCGAGGTCGCTCGCTGTGGGGTCTCCCAGAAACCTCCACATTGGAAAATCTCGTCGGCTTCCCAGCCCAGACCGCATTTGCATTTGCTAGTGGATTGCTAGTGTGGTTTGGAGGGTTCCTTTCGAGGGAGGGTCTCCATATATTACACACACACTGGGAAAAAGGGAGTCTCAGACTCGTGCACCCCACTGTACATTGTTTGTGCTTCCCTGTGTGTGCTGTATTGTTGCCATATGACCCAGCTATTTGTCTCTGAAGCATGACTTTTCCCTTTTGTTTCCCGCAGCTCCGGTTTACTCACCAGACACTGTGTGGGTCCCGGGCCATCCATCACTGTCACACATTTGGGGGAAAAAGGGCAGAAAGTTTTTAAATTTGGATTTTCTCCCACACTTTGTCTTGTGGAGTTTCCTCGGTCCCTTTGTCTTCATCAGCTGGAAGAGTGTGGCTCTCATTTCCTGCAGATGTCTCAAACACACACACACACTGATGCAGGGCGATGGCACGTTGACTCTGACAAGATACAAACACACACACACACACACACACACTGGAACACCTAAGAGGTTGTACAAATTAGCATGCGGTGTACACCCTCTGCCAGAGGGAACCCTGTGATGGAGAATTGGGAGCAGCTGGAGATTCACCAGTCCCATGTGTTGAGGCACATACACACACACACACTCACATGCACACACACTCACATGCACACACACATACTCCTTTTTCTAATTGTGAGAGCACACATTGAGATAAATCCTCCAGCTCGCCCACCTGTGCATATATGTAGAAATACATTCAAGAAGTTACCTTTTCTATCATGAATTTTGTTATTTATTACCGCAGTTTTTATTATTTATTAGAAACTGTCATATTTACATGTTTAATCGTTTTTAATTTAAGAATTGCACAGGAGGCGGCGGAGGTCAAGGGATACATTTATTTTGAAAGAACAGAGGCTCCCACTCCCCCCGCTGGGATCTGAGCTCTTTTAAACTGTCCCTTATTTTGTCCATTTTTAATGGGAGACTCTTGAGTGTGTGTTCACGGTCCACATGTGCCCGTGGTCCTCGTCGCACACGTCCAGAGAGTGTGGTGTTTTAACCCCAACCTGACTGAAACCTAATCGTAACCCTAAATACGTCTTAACTCTTAAACAGCTCATTAAAGTTGTGAGGACCAAACTAAATGTCCTCACAATGTCAAAATGCCCTCGCGTCAACATGTCCTTGCAACGTCAAAGGCCCCACGTGAAAAAATGCCTCACATTAAAAAGGTGTGGTCAATGTGGAAATTACCTCACAAAGTCAAAATGTCAAATGTCCTTACAACGGCAAAACGTCCTCATGACAAAATGGCCTCAAGTAAAAATGGCCTAGCGTTGATGGTTTGCACAGCGAGGACTTTACGTTGACATTTTATTGTGGTCGGCCAACCAACATATTAACCTAAACCATGACCTCTCACCTCTGACCTTGACCAGGACCTCAGACCCCGGCCTTGGTCCCCGTCAGGTCCACTGGTCATGACCAGGTCAGTGTTTATGCTGAAGGAATCCTATAGAGGTAACAAGCTCGAATACACTCACACACAGACACACACACATACACACACAATGATATTTCAGTGGCACGTCTCTCGAAGTTACCTCAGAACACATGTTGTAGCATCATCAGTGTCTGTCTGCTCTGGATGTGCACGGATCCCACTGGACTCAGGAGGAGCCTGACGTTCCCTCACTGAGCGATAACCAGAATGCATGAGGCCGTTTCTCAGTTATAAGTGACTGCCTTCCCTCCGGTAGACGTTTGTTTATGTCTGCTTGCATGTTAGCACACAATCACATGCATGAGTTATGGGAATTTTTGGGGGGTGTATAAGCCTTCATGCGCTCTCGTAAAAAAATCAAACCAGACCCTGGCACAGCACAACGGTTGTGTGAGCGAGCGCACCTGTGTTCAACATGTGCAGTAAAACGGATCGAACGCCGCTGCGTGTCCCAGCGTAATATATTTGTTAGAAACGTCTCCTTCAACACGTAGTTTGGATCGCAACGTGCGCCTGGAGGTGAAGGCCGATTAAAGGGGATGGACATTTATTGAGACGAGATTACATCACCGTCCAGCGGCCTTTGTTTGCTCACTGGACTTTTCCCAGGCACCGTGTCAACACACAAGACAACAAGATGTAAACTGGGGATCGGAAAGTGAAATAAAATGACTTTGAAGGCCGGGGCGGGGTCGGATGAGGCTCGGGGTCCGTCTGCGTTCGTGAGCTATTACACGGCGTCTGGAAAGGGACTTCAAAGGGGATGATTTTAATGATGCACAGTCCGAGGAGGTTAAATCATCGGTAAACAAGCTGCAGGTGGATTACGCACTCGTGGAACAACGAGGCGTAATTCAAAAATACCTGTCCGTCATCGCCAAGCTTGTGTTTAACAGCTCGTTATCTGGGGGATCCAACAGAGGAGCCACATTCGCGATTATCTTTTTTTTCACATTTTTGAATCCGAGTCCAGGGCCTGGTTTCCGTCCAGAGCCGAAACCACTTCTGTGTCCGATTAAAATCTCCGCCGACCTTCGTTCTCTGACTCCGCTCTGAACCGGTTTGCCTGCAACACATTAGCTCTGGCCATAAATGTGTTTGACAGATTTTGAGAAGAGAACAAAGCCGTGGGGAGGAGGATGGCGTGTTCGGGCACAGCTTCAGGCTGACAGATATTGAAATAGAATATATACCCTGATGAAATTGAAAATAAATGAATTTGGCATTTAGAAATGAACAAGGGGACGTGTATGCACGGTATTTGTTGAGGTAGCATTTCCTCAAAAAGCCTCGGGATGCTTCCAAAAATACCCATAATGCACCTAATCAATAGGAAATAAAATTATATAAGTGCCTAACTGGTGAGTCTTTCCCATCGGGGGGGGTCATGAACCAAGGGTCAAGAGAGGATTAATGGCGGGAATTAGAAAAACAGATGCTTGCTACACAAATATTGACTTTTTGTGCTGTTTTTTGTGTGAATTATTGTATTATTTTTACATCTTGAGCTCGAATTAAATCCACCAACACCGACTAAGATCTGTGATGAGGTTCTGCGATAGAGATTTAGGCTTTAATGATATAATTTGATTACCGTTACGCAACACGAGATTGTGCAACGAGAGTCCAGCTGCAGTCCAAACAACAAACAACAAACAAAAGTTATATAAACGAATGGATTGAATAATCAAGTCGTAAAAAAACTAAACTGTTAGAGAGGAATTCAGTCGTCAGGTCTCACGTCCTCTTCCAAAGTCTGTTTTTCTCTGGGCAGTGGATATTTCTGG
Organism: Platichthys flesus; assembly: GCF_949316205.1. NCBI lineage: Eukaryota > Metazoa > Chordata > Actinopteri > Pleuronectiformes > Pleuronectidae > Platichthys > Platichthys flesus. Next base: position 12,264,771 of record NC_084967.1, read on the forward strand.
ATTCTGCTTGTAACCTGCTGCTGGAGTGGTGATGATGATTGGTAGATGATTACTGATGATGTTTTATTCAACCTCCTGCACAGCGTCTCTCTCCTGGGCCGTGCTCGTCCCAACTTAACAGGAACCTCATGAGACTTTGCCTCCTCTTCTCTCTTAATTCATCGATCTGCTTCCCTCGGATTTGTTGACGTCGAGCAAGCAGTGTTGTTCCCTGTGAATTTCCATCCTTGTTTATAATCGGGCAGACGACAGTGATGTCATCCGCAGACGTCAGGATGAGAGTCTCTCTGTGTCTGGGAATGCAGCGGGGGAGGGGGGGGGTGCACAGTACTAACAAGGCTCTGGGCTGACTTGGGTTTGGGTTTTTTACGTTGAATGACGACCATGTTGCATGACGAAGATGATGCTTAATGCAAACTTCCACCATCATCATAACCACTACTAATACTACTACTACTACTACTACTACTACTACTAGAAATACTGCTTCCTAAACTACTACCACTTCTTAATCGACTATAACTTATACTACTACTACTACTTCTTTTACTAGAAATACTGCTGCCTATGATACTACCACTTCTTCATCAACTATTACTAATACTAGTACGACTGTAACTACCTCTTTTACTACTTCTGCTGCTACTTCTTCTTCTTTTGCCACTACGACCACTACTACTAGTACGACTGCTTCTTCTCCTGTTAGTACTAATTCTTCTTCTTATACTATTTCTACCACTGCTTCTACATCCTTTTCCTCTACTACTCCTACTACTACTAATTCTATTTCTTATACTACTACTATTTATTCTAATAGTAGCCTACCGACTTTTCTTTTTCTACTTCTTCATATTAGTACTTCTTCGTCTTGTTTTCTACTGTTGCAACCTACTTCAGATTCTACTTCTACTTCTAATAATGCTGCTACTGCTTTCTCTTCTTCCACTACCTCCACTACTTATTTGCTTCTACTACTGCTACAAAATTGTTCTAGTTTTTTGAAAGTATTTAGCAAAATGTGTTAAAATTACAACAATTGCACAAATCTTAATGTTCACATCCAAACTATTTAACTCTTTGTACTGACAGACACCATGTTGCAGTATTTGCACTGTAACATCTTGTATAATCATTTGAAATGGGGGCTACAAGCTCATGCCCCATACCCCCCACTTGCTTCCCAGTGCCCCACAGTCGTGGGGGCTGTGGTTTCCGAGGTATGTTTGTGTGTGTGTGTGTGTGTGGGTTTCATAGTGTGTGTGGGCGGGTCTTTGTCCATGGGAGAATGAGTTTGGATGGAAACAAACTTCAGAAAGTGTTTCAAGACAGCTTTCCAAGAGCCTGCTGTCTGATAATGATGATGAGTGTTGTGTTGATGGGGGCGTTGATTGATCCCAAACAGATGGCGGGGGTGCTGGCGAGGTCACACCGCCACATTTTGATGTATTGCACCTCCACCACCGCACAGGTACCATGGTGGCACCTGATCTAACACCGATAAAGCAGGAATTTTGCACAGAATTGGAAAATAAGAGTCGGGGCCCTTGACTTGGATTGTGTACTCCACCAGCGTCAACCATCGTGATAAATAGCATCAGTTGAATTAGCGTGCTTACACGATGGACGTTTGTGTATCGGCGTGTTTGTGTAACGCCCATTCTTCGTGTGGACCGGGCTGTTGTGCGTTGCGTGATCAGGTCTGCTTACGTTTCGGGGCCTTAATTGACGTGGGCCCGTTTTCCCAGCGAGAGCCGAGGAGAGAAGTGTCTGTCGGGTCAGAGGGATGAGTTTCAAAGTGATGGATGTTGCGTCGCTTACATGTGGTGGAGCGGCTCCACGAGATGGAATTTCATGCTTCGAGTATGTCGGGGGTGCTCGGCTTCAGCGATGGTATCTGCGAGTTGTAATGTATCCGGGTTGCGGGGGGGGGGGTTCTGTTTAAAGCGATGATTGGACTCTGTAAAGCAGGCTGTAGTCTGTCTGCACCCTGCGGATTGTCCGGACCAGTTGGTTAGTGTGCACAAACAAAAACATACATATAAGGTCAGTCCCTGTCAAATCCTCATAACTTTCTGGCCCCCCCCCTATTTTGGAAAGGGTCATTTTTGTGGTATTGCGAAAGTTGTGAAACATTGATGACACACAGAGGTTCAGGGGGAAATAGAAATCCAGGTTGCAGCTACTTCCAGTCAGAAACACAGGTGTGTTGCATGGAATTGGGTTCACCTGGCCATTAGGCAAGTTTTGTAAATTTGAGTTTGGCATTTTGGAAACTTGGTTGTGCCGTAGTTGTAGTCAGTGCAAATGATGCTGGGATACCCTGTAGTGTTCGGTGAGCACTTTAAAAGTAAACGCCAGCGAGCTGCAGGTAAAAAGCCGTCTCCTGGGTCTCATATTTACAAGTATACCACAAAATTGGAACTGGAAAATTATTTTAAACTGGATCTTGAAACTATTTGCCCCTGTTCAGATAAAACAATTCCATTTAAAGGCAAAAGCTGCAGACATTCATAAAACACTGCAACAGGTTAAAAACTCCCCAAAACAGCATTCTACGTGTTAGCGTGCCGTTAGCTTCCTGTTGTTGTGCGCTGTTTGCATCTTCTAGTCATTATGCATATGCATGAGTGAGACCTACATGGATTCTGTCGTGTGCGTGCAAGATGTCCACACGAAATCAATAACATCCTCCCTTGCCGTCGATGCAAAACATGACTGACAGTTTTCCAGCAATGAGGAGCAGCGCTGCTCATTTAAACACGGAGCCGTGAGCTGGAAAGGATGAAGCTTTTGTATAAAAAAACGATTACTCTGTCAACCTGTGTTTGTTTATGCTGCAGAGATGAATGGAAGAAGGAAGAAGCGGATATGATATTTGGAGGAAGACTGTATTTGTTACTCACAAAGGGATGTGTGTGTGTGTGGGGGGGATATACAGCCACAAAATAGCGTGAGAGGAACTTCTCGCTCTTCCCTCTGAGATCGATGGCATGGGGGAGAGCATGAGAGCGACCTTGACTCGGTCATGAGAGCGGTGCGAGCTCGGAGGAGGAGAAAGCACGGGGGGGGGTTGCAATCTGTAAACAGGCTCCGGAGCGGCCCTGTAGGAAGTAAACATTTAAACAGGAGGCTGGGTGCCATTGCTGCACACGGCCCTGAGAGGAAAGATAGAGGCAAGACCGACAGATGGGAAACGGGCGGAAAGGAGGAGAAACATGTTTGGACCTTGAAGATGTGGTAAATGAGCTCAGGCATCAAACTGTGATGCACATTATTTGATTCGCGCTCATTTACTGACGTTTAACACAACAGAAGGGAACTTCCTGTCTCTCTCTCTCTCTCTAACGCTCTCTCTATATATAATATACTGTGTACTGTATATATGTATATGTATATAGATCCCTTTATCTCTATACCACTCTCTACCTCGCTCTATATTTATGTATATACAGTATTTCTATGTCTCTCTCTATTTCAGTATTTTTTCATATCACATATCTGTCTATCTGTCTATCTATCTATCTATCTATCTATCTATCTATCTATCTATCTATCTATCTATCTATCTATCTGTGTGTGTATCTCTCTTTTGCTCTATTTCACTCTATCCATCTCTCCCTATTCTCTATATTTCAAAAATCTCTGTATATCTTTACCTTTCTTACACCTCTTTCTATAGGTAACTCTTACTCTTTAAGTTCAGATGTGCATCACAATAATCAGGAGGGTTGTGACTTCCCTCCTAACAGATAATCTTCTGTAAGGTGTATGTGTCCAACATCTGTCATCACTCGCCTCATCTTCACATCCTGAAACGCTCCCTCAAATCCTCCGATGCAGTCGGCTGGATGTCAAACAAGCACGTGGATTCACTGCTGCTGTGATTGACCAGGAAATGTTTACAGTAACTTATTTTCTAATTCTAATTGCTGGAGTTTCACAGCAGCAGTACACCCAAGGTAGTTATCTTCTCCTCAGCCTCCATGTGAGCGTAACGTAAACAGTGTGTAGTGTTTCATGGGAGTGCGATGCTGCGGAGGTGTGAAGCATCGACCTTTGTGTTCCTCAGAAAGGTGCGTGTCAGTCTTTAAGGTGTGCAGCTGTGGCAGCTTCCACAGTCTTTACACGTGGATATGATTTTCAACACGGCCAGGGATGAAGCATGTCTTAATAAATCAGGATTTATCCCTCCAACATGATTCTGAGCGTCGTAGTAGTCGGGCCCCGGCCTCCTGCTGTTTCCCATCTGTGAAGCGTAGCTGCCCATACAGTGATTACAAGCTGATGTGATGTGTAAACAAAGATGGCTTCAGGATCAGGGCTTCTCATGTAAAGTGGGAGAAGACTCTCCAACTGTGTGTCCGTATAATGCAGAGCTGTCGTCGGCTGTGATTCTCAGGAAAACATAAAGGGGCTGATAACTTCAATCCTGGATAATTCAAATCTGCTCTTACTTTACTCAAACTTATTTTCCCTGCAAGTTATTTCACTCTGGGATTAACAGGATGGTTCAGAATATCAATAATAATAACAGTAGTAATAATAATAATAATAATGACATACATTGACATAGATGTGTACATGTACTTCGTATCACCCATGTTTTATATTTATACATTTTGATCTTCATCTGCAGGTACAAAGACACAACATTGAATCCTACGTCAAAAATTCTTATTTTTAAAAATTTCAAATAGAGTAAACAAATCTTATTCAAATATATCAGCAGAGATAAGGTTTCCCTACCTCCATTATCTATTAATAAGATAAGATGCATCAATATAATATATATATTATAAGATAATCATGCTTTATTGATCTCCATGGGATAAATGTAGGCATCCCAAGAACAGAATAAATACAGGTTTAGAGAAGAATAGAATAAATCGAACTGCGGCACAAGACAAAATAGAGAAGTGAAATGTATTTCTTTTAAAATAACTTTTAAAGGGGAGGAAGCGAACACACAGAAGACACAAGACCACCATTCAGTAGCTCATTCTGAAATTATCATCTTAAATTCAATGAGGCTGCACCAAAGTTCAAGATCCATGAATTTTAATTATTATTATGGAGTTTGCACGTTTTCTAGGTCTATGTTGGACTTTCTCCGGGTTTTCTGGCTTCCTCCAACAGGTTTGGATCAGATTAGTGGGAGAATCTAAATTGACTGTAGGTGTGAATGGGATTATATGTTTCTGTCTCTTGCCCACTGTTATTTACTACTTTCTCTTTCATCCTATGTTGATATTGCAAAAGTTTGATTCTGATATTCTAATAAATAAAACAGCTTGTTCTCTTTCATCGCTCTTCAGCGTGTTCGGTTTTGGTTTTCAGATTTTCTCTCTCTCGCATGATTGGAATTCTTCACTATGTGCACATGAGATTTATCGGTGACAGTTTGACCTCTCGAGTGTGGTTCGCTGCTCAGACAGTTCAGCAGACACTGGTTAGCTGTTTCTTCTGTGTGGCAAGGAAAGTTTCACCAATACCGTGACCACAAGTGTGTGTATCTGTGTGTGTGTGTGTGTCTGTGTGTGTGTGTGTGTGTGTGTGTGTGTGTGTGTTTGTGTGTGTTTGCGTGTGGGGAAACTCTGGCTGACTGCAGCATACCATCATACAGATACTCAAGCACACACTGGTTTCCCTCTGCCAGAATTGGATCCATGTTACACATAACCGACTGTCTCTGACACACATGCCTCACATTACTCCTGGCGTCTTCATTTGTCTCTCAGAGTGAGTTGTGTGCATTTGTGTGCGCATCCACGCTGTTTACATTTTTGGCCGAGCACTGCAACCCCCCCTGTGGGAGTTGAGCTTCAGCTGCACTTACACAAAAGTGCAGGATTAGCGTCGACATTAAACTTTTAAATCACCGGATCGGGAGTAAAGAAGGAAAATTATCCCGAGGAGTCGAGTGCAGACGTTGTGCGGTTCTCCATCCGTCCACCAGATGGTGCTCGGTGCTCTGAAAGGCCATTTTGGCTGCAGAGAGCAGGCTGATAGATGTAGAAACCTTTGACTTGGACCAAGCTGGTGGCTGCAATGATGGAGTGCCTCAGTGATGAACGTGTGAATCATGCCTTCAGGAATCCTCAATAAAAACCAAAACAGCCCTTGAAAAACATCCCAAAAAAACATTGTGGAACTGTGTGTTCCCGGTGCTTTCTTCTTCCTTGTGTTAATATTATTATATCATTCTCTGGCCTGAGTATTTATAGTTCTCATTTACTTGCAGAACGCCGTGAGGAGAAATGAAAATAGTCATGTGCGGTTATGAATAAGTAATTGATGTTTTTTTCTGCGCGAGGAGTAAACACAGGAAACAGATGCAGGGTCCAAGTTCACGTGGGCACTAAAACAATCACCATGGAGACCGGGATTCAAGTGCGCCGGCGCGTGCACGTGTGTGGCGTGCACGTGTGCGGCGTGAACGTGTGTGGCGTGCACGTGTGTGGCGTGCACAGGGCTCGTGTGTGATGTTTCACCGAAGCCAGGCCGACTTCTTCTTACTGAAGTGTCTCTCCACGTTATAGGGCCGCGTCCAACCCGTGTGGTGTGATGATATAAGAAGACTGTTGAGGTGAAACAGGGCATTTATTGACGTGCCTCCATTTGAATTAAACACAACCACTGTTTGCCTCTGGAGACAAACGAGTGTCGCCGCCGCAGATTCACGCCAGCCCTCGTTATGCAATCCCGGGCCTTTGATAACTCCTGCAGTGCAATCGTTCAATCAGAAACACATGGTCCCGAAGCTCGCAGAGGAGCACGGAGCTTCTCATGGCCACACTGCCGCCGTGCCGTGAGTAATCGTTCCTCCCTCGCTGGTGCCGGGCCATTTTTTAACCTGCTGACAGCCGGCGAGCGGGAGGAGGATGCAGAGGGAGAGATGGAGGACAGAGCAGAGGAGGGAGACGCGGGGATACATCCTTATCTCGAGATTTGGGTTTTGACCCTTAAGAGGAGAGTTGGAAAGAAAAAGATACGAGAAGAAGAAGTGAGAAACAAAGACCTCAGACGAGGAGGCCCCGGGTTACATTCTCCTCCTTTTCCTTCCTTGTTGTTTTTGTTCTCCTCTCTTAGCCAGCAGTTGTTACGAGTGAGGGAGGTCCCAGGTGAGCTGGAGACCAATGGAGGCTGACATCATGACAGGACACTTCATCAAAGCCTGCGGAGGCTGTTTGGATACCTGCCCGGGCCAAGGAAGAACTGTTATAGATTCTCCTGTATACTGCCAGGCAGCGCCAGGAACTCTGCGCGCTTCAACGGATATCAATTGTTTGATAGGTCATTTAACGTGTGTGTGTGTGTCTGTGTGCGTTTGTGTGAGCGTTGTCATTTGTTTTTTCCAGCTCTAACCCAAAAAGACGTCTTCTGGACTCTTCCCTGTTGCTTTTAACCTCTTTCGCTCCTCGAATGTGATACCCTGTTACCTTCTGTGTTCCAATATTTTGAAATGTTTATCCCGAAAGCATCTTGGGACACATGCGCACCACATGCACACACAAACAGACACATCTGGCTACACTCTCACAGGATGAATGATTCGAGGCATTGATTGAGGTGTTAGGAGGTTTGAAGTCCTGTCTTCTACAATTTGAGCATGTTGAGCACTTTTGATGCTGTAGCGTCCGTATATCGCTGGTAGCTCTGGTTTTTACATATGGATTTATTAAAATGGACGTTACACATCATTTAATAAGTCCACGCCAACGCCACCAAGGAGGATTTGATTTCGTCTTTGTCCGTTGTGTTTGTTTGTATGCAGGACTACACAAAAACGAGTTTAACCAACCTCTCGTCCACACAGATTAAGTAAAACTGATTTCTGTGAATCCGTGTGTACATACCTACGATGACGTCACAGTTTGCTTCGTGCATTCCCAATGTTCCCATGTGCAATGAGCCTGCGCCAGTAAAATACAACAATGGCAGCGTATAAACCGAGTTCTTCACGTTTGGTTAGCACTGCTCGGTCCATTTACAAGCTTGCAGCTAAATTTAGCGATCCTGCACCACATTACTGGCGTTCACAGGTGTCTGCCTGGTCCAATTACTTGGCATGCAGCGTTGTTCTCTGGTATTTGACGCCTCATTAATTTCGACTATCGCCACCTACTGGCCAGGCGTGCATTGGCATTCGTGGTCATTTTTGAGGTCATGTTTGGATGGAGGTATTTTGTTGGCTGTGTGGATGGGAGAAGTGTAGACCTTGAATGTGGTTTCATAAGGGAACCATTGGGTCTTGCTGGAGGTCTATGGGCTTTAATGAGTGCCAAGCTAGTTTTGGATTTTTTAATGTGAGAATCTCTGTTTCTTATGATCGGAAATGTAATATCTTTGTTATTTCTTTTGTTTTACTTTTGCAGCTTGAGGAATCATCTGGATGAGCTTTGGAAGTGCAAGAAACATTTTCCACCGATGATCAAATAATGAAAAACAACACAGAAAATAACTAATTAAATGTCACACAATTTAGAAATTCCGTCTTTTCCTTTGAGGCGATGGTAAGGAGTAGTAACGCAAGTTTCTATTCTCGCCGAGTGGACTTCTAGTTGTCTTTCGTCCCTGAGTGGGACTTTGTGTTCCACGCCTTTCCCCACTTTGTCACATGTCAGTCATTCCTGGCCGGCCGGGTGCTACCATGCTGAGTGGTGTGTAAGCCCGACTCAAACGGCCACAGCTGTTCGCAGCCCTTTTAGATGGAAAGACGGAGGGAGAGGTGGGGGGGGGGGGGAACTTGAGAGTTGTGAAGTTGATCAGACTCTAAAAATCCCCCCCCCCCCCCCCCCCCACCGGTTCCTCCCTGTGCCTTGAATGAGCCGAATAACCATTAGGCCCGCTGTGGTTGCATCCCCCAGCTCACATGGCTCAAATCCCCTCTCTCTGCGGGAAGCAACCGTTTGGCACCTTCTATTAGTGGGCTGGTGATGTCACCGGTCCGGGCACCGGGAGCTGGTCCCCGGGGCTGATGTCACCGAGCTGGCGGGCGTCGTGCAGCTCGAAGCCGCTGACGGACAGCTTGGTGTGTTTGTGTGGCACAGATGGTTGGGGAAGGGAGCGGGGAGGAGCGGGGGGGGGGGGGGGGGTACTCGGGTGCCAGCACGGAAGGTGGCAAAGACGCAAAGCCTTATCAAGTGGTGCCACGCGCAGGCTCTGATGTACGACTGTGACAGGACGTTTTTCTCCCTTTCATCTAAATTTGTCTCCCATTGTCTATTTTCTCCCTATTGTTCCTCCTCGCCTCGTCCTCCTCGCAGTCATTAATTCATTTCTCCGTGGCCTGGGCCTTTCTTTTCTTCTTCCTGCTCACTCCTGCTCGTTCTTTGTCTTTCTCTCTTTTTCCGGGGCTGCTATCTTCTCTCGATCTCTTTTTAAAATTTCGTGGCGGTTATCAAAGTCTCTCATCGGTGCTCCGTCCTGCACTGTCTCCTCCATTTCTAATTAGGACGCCTGTCTGTTTAATGCCTCTCTTTGTTTGTCCCTCACTTCCCTCGTGTGTTCCTCCTTCCCTTCATCCCCTCGCGTTGTTCTTTCTCCGTCCTCTTCCTCCTTTGTGCGCGCTGACAGGCCCCTTCCTCTCATTGATAGCGATGGCAGGCTCAACCCCACTTCATAATGCTGCCGATAGTTTTTCCCACTGGAGACCCCACTGTTGCTGCTGCCGCTGCACTCCACTGCATGCCCCCCCCCCCAAAAAAACAAGAAATGGACAGGGACCCCTCCCTCCAATCCATGCTCCTCTGTTTCCTCCAGCTCTGCCAAGCTTCTGCTATTCAGCACAGGGAGGGGGGGTTGCAGCTCAACAAGACTGGTTTGTTTTGGAGGGTCACTGGGCCCCGGCTTCATGGAGATTAATGCTTACACAGAGTGGGATGACGTTTATGAGGCATGGACTGGAGTATAGAAGAAGGGGAAACAGTGCGAGGCAGCGGTGATGGATCAAATGTGACCCTTTGCTGACGCACACCGCCACTTTGGGCTGCAACTTTTTCGAGGGACAGAATGGGGACGTAAGTGTGTTTGTGGGACGGCGGAGGAGAGAAAGAGGCCACATCTGTGCCTAAAAATCCGTCCCTGAGGAAGAGGAGGACGCCATCACAACGGGCCATCCTCGCAATTTTCGGCCTCTTCGTCATTCGCAGCGGCCGATGGCGGCGAACTCCGACGCAGCCGAGCGTGAAAGTAACATGACCGAATAATTCATTTCTCTTTTGTATCGACATGGCCTTCGGTTAGAAGTGATCACCATATTCGAGTATACATGCACACACAGCAGTCAGGAATCCATCCATAAATGTCTCCAATTATATCCGCCTCTAGCAGAGTGATGAATCCCGCTCAGTGGCTGTGAAGGAGTGTTTACTCTCCTTCCGAACTCCGACCTGCACCACACACTGCCGCACAGGCTCGGAGGGGAGACGTTATCAATATGTAGCCAAATGAGAATGGATCTGAGGAGAATTAGAACATGCCCCCCCCCGCACCAATGCTCCATCACTCTTCACCGCCCTGTGATCAATGCGGCCGAGACAGTGGAGGCAAGCTGATATCCATTCTCATTACTGGCACCGCCGCAGCCGCTGTATTCTCCGAGGCGGCCGCCGGAGGCTGAGACGCCGTCTGCACCAGGGCTGTGTCGGAGTTGATTTGCAAGTCGCCATTGTTCCTCGCAATAGAATTAGTGCTTTCATTGTGCGGCCTCTGGCTGAACCGTAGATGTGTCTGTAGCGATTGTTGTTAAAACCTGCGCAGTTATTTAAGAGCCTCTTCGTTTTCTTTTTGCTGCAGAAACGTCGGACTGTAAAGATGGGCCACACGACGGCTCCCAAAGGTGAAGCCAAAGCATCTCAATCATCTCCTGGTGGCTGGCTGCAGTAGAAAGGTTATAAATCCCTCCTCCTACATGTTAGTGGAAGGGATACGGACTAAAAGTAAAATGTAAAATGTTCTCAAATATGGTTTCTGTCATTTTAGATACAACTCCTACTGAGTCACAAATTGTAAATAAACATGGCAGACGTGTCTCCACTTTCTACCACTATCCAGAAATGAAGCCAAAACCTCTTGGACGCAAACGCTGCCATGTTGAGTGTTTGGAGCCAAAGTCTGTGTAGCAGTGATCGGGGGGGGGGGGGGGTCTCAGCTGTCAATCAGGACATTTCACCCTGTTTTTATAGCATCAAATAACAAATGGAAACCAAACTTAGCAGAAAAATGTTTTTTTATAGATCAGGATGACAAGAACTACCTCAATGTTTAATATATAAATAACATACAGTTAGTAGGTCCATGTCCCATCCACTAACAGGGAGGAGGCGGGATTATACTTGAGCCAGCCACCAGAGGACCTGTTTGGGGAGCAGTCGTTTCGTCCATCATTATAGCCTCTATGATACAAGTGCTCATTTTACTTGTAAGTTTGGTTTTTAGTAATTAGTGAAACATCATGATTGACAGCTCCGACTGACTCACGATTGGTCAAGCACAGGAACTGGCAGGAACCGGGAACTCGCTATCACGGCTCCAACTGGTATTTAGCTTCATTTCTGGAGAGTGGGAGGAGGTGGAGACATGTCATCCATCTTTATAGACAGTCTATGAGTAGAACTAGGAGTAGAACTTTACCTGTTTTCCATTGTATGATTTGCACAAAGTACTTATTTTAGTATAGTATATATAGTCTCAATCTAAAAGAGAATCTTTGTTATCGTTGCCAAAATCTGCAATAATTCTCTTAACACAATAAGGAGAGATGCAAATCTGGAGTGAGCAGGACGGACAGGCCATGCAATCAAAAAGAATGTGGAAGGAGCCCGAGCGCCACGACTCCAGCGGCCTCTTGTTCTTGAAGTCCTGCGGAGTCGAGATTATCATCAGCTGCTCCATAACAAACATTCCTTCTCCCCCCATGACGCCGTCTGAAGTAAGCAAGAGTCCCACTGATTCAATTCTGTTCCCCCTCATTTCACAAAGTCGTGTGTCACACAGTGAGTAATGGCCCCGGACGCATGTGTGCGTCTGCACCCGCACACGCTCACTTGTAGTGTATGCGCACAAGCAGAAACGTATGGATGGTGCAGTGCATGTCCAGCAGAGAAACAGGGGCTTTGCACAGGGACTACATGCGCTGTAGCCTGTAGCCTGCATGAGTTCAGATGCAGACGAGACACCAGCACACAAACACAAACACACACACACACACACACATGTTCACACGGTGTCACACTTCCACCGCCTGCTCTGTCAGAAGCTCAACAACTGGAGCTTCTGTGAGGGAACGTTCCCGAGCACAAGACACATCTTGTCATGTCTTAATTCAATTATTGTGGTATCCTAAATATCCACGCTTGTTTGTCTTGGTTCACTTCGCATATTCGTTACAATCATGTCCGATCCCCACTCGGCTTCCTACAAACTGTGCCATTGTGAGCTGGGAGCCTTTTGGGGGGGCGGGGGGTGGGGGGGGATCAGGGTAATTGGATTGAAAGGGTTAATTATTTTTCTACAAACACATTTAAGTGCTGTTGTCGTTTACACGGCTGATTGTGTTTCGGGGGCTCGAGACGTATTCCTCGGGTACAAGAAGCCTTTTGTTCTACAGTGCTGCTGCTGTGGTCCAACGTGGAGCAGTGGAAACAGCCAGAGACATTTGATTTGAGTTTAAGAGCCCTCGTGTGACATATGGCCTGGTCCCCCAGGGGGCTTGTGGGTAACTCAGGCATGCAAGAGGCTATGGGAATCGCCAATTTGGAATGTTCAACAGTGACATTTCTCTTTCTCCGCTGAACTTCTTCCCTAGTTAGGGCAGCGCACTCCGCAGCAGATATATGCTGGAGCGTGGCCCGCGGAGCTCGACTTGTGTGGTGATTCATTTCTCATCCGCGTTGCACCTGTGAATCGGGCCAATATCATTACTCACCCGGGAGAAAAGGGAAGTAATAAAACCTCGCATCTGGACCCGGCAAAACAAAGTCCCCGATTCCTGCGGCACACACATAATATCCCCATCGTGTTGTCATGTAAATATTTTCAAGTAATCCAACGCCGCACTTCTTTTATACGTCCCAGGTGAGTGGTTACGACTGAGAGGAGACCACGGGGGCCACAGTGAGCACGATAGGTGATATCCGTTTTGATGAATGCCAAATGTACGCTTCTGGAAATGGGAGCGATTTCACAAGGGCTGAGGGCCGCGCTCGAGCGCCGTGCGACTCTGGTTTCTACCAGTGTTCACTCAGGAAGTGCCGCGTATAATTCATTTGTTCCCCCGCGTGTCGCCTCGTAGACGGGGCAGGTAAACGATGGCGGCGGCCGAGCAGTCCTCCATCACGGCTGACGGGTGTGACAGTAATGCCGACTGCGGCTGCTAATGGGGCCGCCGGGACGTTCGGCTGTGTGCGACATCAATCAGGGTCCTCAGCGCGCTCACTCAAATGGCCCTCCTCGCTCACTCAACACGCAGCAGATGTCCCACTCACATCCTCCAGCACACGTATAAATAATGCCAAACGCATGCTAATGACGCTGCTGCGTTGCTTTGGCAAAACAAATCCCCATTATGGCTGCAAACGGCTGCGCGGTATCGAGCGGCTCCTTGCATCCTATTGAATGCTGTGTGATGAGAAGTCAGTGGTTTGATATTTGTGGAGTCGAACAGGATTTCTGTTTTGTCTTAGAAAAGTCCAATTAAGTCTTAAATAGTAAAATATAAGGTTTATGCAGGTCAGAAGTCAATATTACTTACATTCATCTTCAATTTTGGGAAAGTGTAAAGAGTTCTGGGGATCTGATATTCCTTCGTATTCTTGATCTTAAAATAATCTTCAAAAAGACTACAGACTGTGTTTTATCACAGTAAATAGGAATCAAAATACTTGTGTTTCATTTTGAAGAGGTGATGATAAGTGTTGCCAATTAGTTTTCTTTGGGTTGTATTATCCTTGATAGGGTTTGGGGCAACACTTTAATAGTTGGGCAACACAGTGGGGTTTTACATTCTGCCTGACTCTTGGTCCTGTGAGAGACGGACATGTTACTATCACGCTGGTAAGTGGTATAGTGGATTGATGGATGTTAAAGGTTTGTCTAAACTTGGGATAGCATGGTGACCTGATGATTAAAGCTGTGTCTGTGAGCCATATCATGCATGGACTGCGTTCTGCGCATGTTATCATCTTTCCATTTTTCTGATATAAAGGCATAACTCGCCTAAAA